>NC_142873.1:125172500-125472500 GCF_051225735.1 Oryctolagus cuniculus | reverse complement strand
CACTAAGGACAAAGATCCTACATGAGGAGTAAGTGCACAGTGACTCCTATTGTTGACTTAACAAATTGACACTCTTGTTTATGGCCTCAGTAATCACCCTAGGCTCTTGTCATGAGCTGCCAAGGCTATGGAAGCCCTCTGAGTTCACCAACTCTGATCATATTTAGACAAGGTCATGGTCAAAGTGGAAGTTCTCTCCTCCCTTCAGAGAAAGGTACCTCCTTCTTTGATGACCCGTTCTTTCCACTGGGATCTCACTTGCGGAGATCTTTCATTTAGTTTTTTTTTTCCCCCAGAGTGTCTTGGCTTTCCATGCCTGAAATAGTCTCATGGACATTTCAGCCAGATCCGCATGCCTTAAGGGCTGATTCTGAGGCCAGAGTGCTGTTTAGGACATCTGCCATTCTATGGGTCTGCTGTGTATCTCACTTCCCATGTTGGATCGTTCTCTCCCTTTTTGATTCTATCAGCTAGTATTTGCAGACACTAGTCTTGTTTATGTGATCCCTTTGGTTCTTAGTCCTATCATTATGATCAATTGTGAACAGAAATTGATTTACTGGGACTAGTGAGATGGCATTGGTACATGCCACCTTGATGGGATTGAATTGGTATCCCCTGGTATGTTTCTAACTCTACTGTTTGAGGTAAGTCAGCTTGAGCATGTCCCGAATTGTACATCTCTTCCCTCTCTTATTCCCACTTTTATATTTAACAGCGATCACTTTTCAGTTAAGTTTCAACACTTAAGAATAACTGTGTATTGATTACAGTATTCAACCAAAAGTATTAAGTAGAACAAACAAAAAAAGAATACTAAGAGGGATAACATATTAAGTTGTTCATCAACAGTCAGGGTGAGGGCTGATCAAGTCACCGTTTCTCCTAGTGTTCATTTCACTTTAACAGGTTTCCTTTTTGGTGCTCAGTTAGTTGTCACCTATCAGGGAGAACAAGTGGTATTTGTCCCTAATATAAATATATTTTCCCACATATATTTGGTGTAATTTCATAGTATTTGTCTCTGTATTTCTATATTTAAATATCTTAAATTTTGGTTGTCTTTTTAAATATCATAGATTTGAGAGTACTTTTAACTAAGTCATAAATAAGTCATAAATATAATATTCAATTACTGATATATATTTATTTCTATTTTCAGAGAGTTTCTTCTAAATTACTCCTTAGATTATTGGTTTGATTCTCTTTATTCCTCTAACTTATCTTCTGATTGTGTTTCCACCTTTTTTGGAGTAAACATAGCTCATATTAGAGCTACAAATATAAGCAAATTTTAATATACAAATATTTTCGCTCTCCATGTGGCAATTATTTGGTCAAGTGCAAAACTGTGTAGCCACAATGATTTTCTTGAGGTCTTAGCATATTATGCCAGCATAATCTCTCTCTGCAGAGTTTCAGCTGGGATGCTTGAAGCTAACCCATTTGAAGGAAACCTGTTCAGGAAACTAAAGTTATTCAAGGCTTGCAAATTCAAATCTTACTAAAGGCAAGGAGTTGAGATGTGAACATGCTGGAGAACATAATGATGTCTGCTATGCCAAAGATATTTTCGGAAAAATGAGAAGCACTTTTAATTTAGAAATCAATGCACTTGCATTCTGTAGCTTAAATCAATAAGAGGGGGAAAAATGCTAGGAGGACGTCTGCAAGAAAAAGAAAGACATTCTAGATAAGGTCCTGATTTAACTTGCATATAATTTCTTTGTTACTTAAGTTAATAGGTACACACTTGAAACTATAATAAAAGAATTCTCTCTGTATAGTGACTTGCTATATACTGTGTTTTATGGGTGAAGGCTATTGCATACAAAATGGTATTCATTATCACAAGATACATCAGAAATTGCAGGGGCTCTGTGGATTTTCTTTTTTCAATTTTCTTAAATATTCTTATGCGTCTTTTTTATTTTTTTAACTTTTATTTAATGAATATAAATTTCCAAAGTACAGCTTATGGATTACAGTGGCTACCCCCCCATAACTTCCCTCCCACCTGCAACCCTCCCATTTCCCGCCCCCTCTCCCCTTCCATTCACATCATGATTCATTTTCAATTCTCTTTAGATACAGAAGATCAGTTTAGCATATATTAAGTAAAGATTTCAACAGTTTGCACCCACATAGAAACACAAAGTGAAAAATACTGTTTGAGTACTAGTTATAGCATTAAATCACAACGTATAGCACATTAAGGACAAAGATCCTACATGAGGAGTAAGTGCACAGTGACTCCTGTTGTTGACTTAACAAATTGACACTCTTGTTTATGGCATCAGTAATCACCCTAGGCTCTTGTCTTGAGTTTCCAAGGTTATGGAAGCCTTTTGAGTTCACCAACTCTGATCATATTCAGACAAGGTCGTAGTCAAAGTGGAAGTTCTCTCCTCCCTTCAGAGAAAGGTACCTCCTTCTTTGATGACCTGTTCTTTCCACTGGGATCTTACTCGTGGAGATCTTTCATTTAGGCCATTTTTTCCCCCAGAGTGTCTTTGCTTTCCATGCCTGAAATACTCTCATGGGCTTTTCAGCTGGATCCGCATGCCTTAAGGCCTAATTCTGAGGCCAGAGTGCTGTTTAGGACATCTGCCATTCTATGAGTCTGCTGTGTATCTTGCTTCCCATGTTGGATCGTTCTCTCCCTTTTTGATTCTATCGGTTAGTATTTGCAGACACTAGTCTTGTTTATGTGATCCTTTTGACTCTTAGTCCTATCATTATGATCAATTGTGAACAGCAATTGATCACTTGGACTAGTGAGATGGCATTGGTACATGCCACCTTGATGGGATTAAATTGGAATCCCCTGGTATGTTTCTAACTCTACCGTTTGGGTTAAGTCAGCTTGAACATGTCCCAAATTATACATCTCTTCCCTCTCTTATTCCCACTCTTATATTTAACAGCGATCACTTTTCAGTTAAGTTTCAACACTTAAGAGTAACCGTGTATTGATTACAGTATTCAACCAAAAGTATTAAGTAGAACAACCAGAAAAGAATACTAAGAGGGATAACATATTAAGTTGTTCATCAACAGTCAGGGTGAGGGCTGATCAAGTCACCGTTTCTCCTAGTGTTCATTTCACTTTAACAGGTTTCCTTTTTGGTGCTCAGTTAGTTGTCACCAATCAGAGAGAACATATGATATTTGTCCCTTTGGGACTGGCTTATTTCACTCAATATAATGTTTTCCAAATTCCTAACAGGGATCACTTTTCAGTTAAAATTTAAACACCTCAGAATAATTGTGTGTTAATCACAGAGTTCAACCAATAGTATTAACTAGAACAAAAAAATACTAAAAGGGATAAAGTATTACATTGTACATCAACAATCAGGACAAAGCTGATCAGGTCACTGTTTCTCATAGTGTCCATTTCACTTCAACAGGTTTCCCCTTTGATGCTTGGTTACTTGTCAGCAATCAGGGAGAACATATGATATTTGTCCCTTTGGAACTGGCTTAATTCACTCAGCATGATGTGTTCCAGATTCTTCCATCTTGTTGCAAATGACCGGGTTTCATTGTTTTTGACTCCTGTATAGTATTCTATAGAGTACATGTCCCATAATTTCTTTATCCAGTCTACTGTTGATGGGCATTTGGGTTGGTTCCAGGTCTTAGCTATTGTGAAATGAGCTGCAATAAACATTAAGGGGGACTCCGTTTTTTTGTTTGCCAACAATAAATCCCACTTGGTCTGGGTGATGATTTTTCTGATGTGTTATTGCATTCTATTGGCGAGAATTTTATTGAGATTTTCATACACAGCAGACCCATAGAATGGCAGATGTCCTAAACAGCACTCTGGCCTCAGAATCAGCCCTTAAGGCATGCAGATCCAGCTGAATAGCCCATGAGAGTATTTCAGGCATGGAAAGCCAAGACACTCTGGGGGAAAAAAACCTAAATGAAAGATCTCCGCGAGTGAGATCCCAGTGGAAAGAACGGGTCATCAAAGAAGGAGGTACCTTTCTCTGAAGGGAGGAGAGAACTTCCACTTTGACTATGACCTTGTCTAAAAATTATCAGAGTCAGTGAACTCAGGGGGCTTCTATAGCCTTGGCAGCTCATGACAAGAGCCTAAGTTGATTACTGATGCCATAAACAAGAGTTTCAATTTGTTAAGTCAACAATAGGAGTCACTGTGCACTTACTCGTCACGCAGGATCTTTGTCCTTAGTGTGCTGTACATTGAGATTTAATGCTATAACTAGTACTCAAACAGTATTTTTCACTTTATGTTTCTGTGTGTGAGCAAACTGTTGAAATCTTTACTTAATGTATGCTAAACTGATCTTCTGTATCTAAAGAGAATTGAAAATGAATCTTGATGTGAATGGAAGGGGAGAGGGAGTGGGAAAGGGGAGGGTTGTGAGTGGGAGGGACGTTATGGGGGGGATGGCATTGTAATCCATAAGCTGTACTTTGGAAATATATATTCATTAAATAAAAGTTTAAATAAAAAGAGATTTTCGCATCTATTTCATCAGGGATATTGGTCTGCAATTTTCTTTTAATGCTGCATCATTCTCTGGCTTAGGGATTAAGGTGATTCTGGCTTCATAGTAAGAATTTGGGAGGATTCCAGCTTTTTTATTGTTGTGAATAGTTTGAGAAGAATTGAATTAGTTCTTCTTTAAATGTCTGGTAGAATTCAACAATGAATCCATCTGGTCCTGGACTTTTCTTTGTAGGGAGGGCCTTTATTGCTGTTTCAATTTCTGTTTCAGTTATGGGTCTGTTTAGGTTTTCTATGTCTTCCTGGTTCAATTTAGGTAGGTTGCATGTGTCCAGGAATCTATCCATTTCTGATAGATTTCCCTGTTTGATGGCATACATGTCCTTGTAGTAATTTCTGATGATTCTTTTTATTTCTGTGGTGTCTGTTGTTATGTTTCCTTTTATATCTCTGATTTTATTGATTTGAGTCTTTTCTTTTTTTAGTTAGTTGGGCCAATGGGGTGTCAATTTTGTTTATTTTTTCAAAAAACCAGCTCTTCACTTGGCTGATTTTTTGCAATTTTTTTGATTCAATCCTGTTGATTTCTTCTCTGATTGTAATTATTTCTCTTCTCCTACTAGATTTGGGTCTGGTTTGCTGAAGTTTCTCTCGATCTTTGAGATGCGCTGAAAGCTCATTTATTTGGTGCCTTTCCAATTTCTTGATGTAGGCTCCTATTGCTATAAACTTTCCTCTCAACACTGCTTTTGCTGTATCTCATAAGTTTTGGTATGTTGCACTGTTATCCTCATTTACTTCCAGAAAGTTTCTGATTTCTCTTTAGATTTCTTGAATGACGCAGTGTTCATTCAGCAGCATGTTGTTCAGTCTCCATGTGTTTGCATATACTCTAGGGATTCTTGAGTTGCTAATTTCCAACTTCATTCCACTGTGGTCTGAGAAGCTGCTTGGTATGATTCTAATTCTTTTGAATTTGCTGAGACTTGCTTTATGGCCTAGTATGTGGTCAATCCTAGAGAAGGTTCCATGCACTGCTGAGAAGAATGTAAAATCTTTAAATGTAGGAGTGAAAGTTCTGTAGATTTCTTTTAGATCCATTTGGGCAATAGTGTCAATTAAATCTGCTGTTTTCTTGTTGATCTACTGTCTGGTTGACCTATCTATTTCTGAGAGTGGAGTATTGAAGTCCCCCAGTACTATTGTATTGGAATCTAAGTCTCCCTTTAAGTCCCTTAACATATCTTTTAAATAGACCGGTGCCCTGTAATTAGGTGCATATACATTTATAATAGTTCCATCTTCCTGTTGAATTGAACCCTTAATCATTATATCGTGCCCCTCTTTGTCTCTCTTAACGGTTTTTGTGGTAAAGTTTATTTTGTCTGATATTAATATGGCTACACCTGCTTTTTTTTGGTTTCTGTTGGCATGGAATATCTTTTTCCAACCTTTCACTTTCAGTCTGCATGCCTCTTTGTTAGAGAGATGTGTTTCTTGTAGGCAGCAAATAGTTGGGTTGTGTTCTGTGAGCCAGTCAGCCAAACGGTGTCTTTTAACTGAAGAATTCAGACCATTAATGTTTAATGTGACTATTGCTACATAGTGACTTTGCCCTGCCATTTTCCTGGAGATATTTTCTAGTATATGCTTTGAGCTTCCCATGCTCTTTTACTGGTGGTTTTTCTTCCTTTACCTTCTTTCATATTGATGGCCGTGTTTCTGTGTTTCTGAGTGTAGCAGATCTTTAAGTATCTTTTGCAGGGCTGGACGAGTGGCCACAAAGTCTTTCAATTTCTGTTTGCTATGAAAGGTCTTTATTTCACCTTCATTCACAAATGAGAGCTTAGCAGGATATGATATTCTGGGCTGGCAGTTTTTCTCTCTTAGTACCTGGGCTATATCTCGCCATTCCCTCCTAGCTTGTAGGGTTTCTGATGAGAAGTCTGCTGTGAGTCTAATTGGAGATCCTCTGAGGGTAATCTGACGTTTCTCTCTTGCACATTTTAGGATCTTTTCTTTATGTTTCACTGTGATGAGTTTAATTACAACGTGTTGTGGTGAGGATCTCTTTTGGTCAAGTTTAT
The DNA here is from genome assembly GCF_051225735.1 of Oryctolagus cuniculus. NCBI lineage: Eukaryota > Metazoa > Chordata > Mammalia > Lagomorpha > Leporidae > Oryctolagus > Oryctolagus cuniculus. The sequence continues at coordinate 125,465,927 of NC_142873.1, read as the reverse complement.
TAGGGGTTCTATGAGCTTCCTGTGCTAGGATGTCTCTGTCCTTCTCCAAACCTGGGAAATTTTCTGCTAGTATCTCACTAAAAAGGCCTTCTAATCCTTTCTATCTCTCCATGCCTTCAGGAACTCCTAGAACGCGAATGTTGGGTTTTTTAGTAGTATCCTCTAGATTCCTGACAATATTTTTTAGATTTCTAATTTCCTCTTCTTTTCTTTGGTTTGACTATACTTTCCTGTTCTATATCTTCTAAGTCTGATATTCTCTCTTCTGCTTCACTCGTTCTGTTTTTAAGGCTCTCTAATGTGTTTGTCATTTGATCTATTGAATTCTTCATTTCATTATGATTTCTCAACGCTATCACAGTTTCATGTTCTACTAGTTGTTTCATTTCGATTCCTCCTTAATATTTCATTTTCATGAGAGAGATTTTCTATCCTGTCCATTAAGGATTTCTGTAGTTCAAGAATTTGTTTTTGAGATCTTCTTAATGTTCTTATCAATTTTTTGAGATCTGCTTTTTGCATTTCTTCTTTCTCATCATCTTCATTATCTTGAATTGGGGTATCTTTTTCATTTGGGGGGCATCATTGTGTCTTCCTTGTTCTTGTTACCTCGGTTTCTGCCTTTGTTTGGCTTGTGGAGATATTCTTTTTTTTTTTTTTTTTTTTTTTTGCTGTGGTGCTTTTTCTCGTTATACTATGACTCTAGATTAAGTGGAGTGTCTGCTTTTGATGGATCCTTAGAGGCTGTGATGGGTGTGGCCAGAGAGCTCCGTTTGGTTCCTCAGGGTTAAGGTTGTGCCAAAGGTGACTCACCCAGATTGTTCTCTCGCTCGCTCTTTTTTTTTTTTTTTTGACTCAGTTGGGAAGTAATTCCGCACAGCTGAGTGGAATTGAGGGTAGTTGATGTATGAAATCTGGCCCCTGTGGGTATTCGTCTGCTCTACCCCTGGGACCACACAAAGAATTTATGCAGCCCTCAGTGTGGTCTCAAATTTCTCTGCAGTCTCTCACTGGGTTGCCAAGGTTACCGAGTTTGTGTACTTGGTGAGTTCTCTCCCGCCCCCTCAGATTTTCACTGCCTCAGTTCATTAGCTCCACACTTTCACTAGGTCCTAACCTCCTATTATTTCTCCCCACCAGAGTCAGGTTTTTCTGCTTGGCTGATGGCAGGCGCCACTTTAAGAATGTCCAAAATGGCGCCTGCCCTTTGTCTTGCTCAGCTTTGTAAGGTGAGTGGAGAGAGACGCTAGTGTCCGTGCCGGTTCCCCTTATTTATTTATTTTTTTTTTCTCTCCTCCAGTCAGCCTGGTGAACTTTCCCCAGCGGGGCTTCAAGCCTCGTTCCCTCTAGGCTCTTTCTGCCTTTCCCCACCTATGTCTTGGGTTACCGAGGTTTTTATCTCACCTCCCCTTCCAGCGCTGGCACACAGACTCTGTGGCTGGGCTTCCACACGGTGGGCAACCTTGCTCTCCCCGTAGGTCCTCCATGTCACATCCACTAGATCCGGAACAGTTTCCTCTGCAATTTTTTCCTGAGCCTTTTCCTGAGACTACAGTAACTCCACTTTTATTAAACTATCTTTTCCCAGACTATCAGTACACGCCCTCACTATTCCGCCATCTTGGCTCTGCCCCCTTATACATCTTCTTGACATTCTTGAATGTGCAAAGTAAAAGACACAGAATTGCAATAATCAACTTTTCAATATATGAAAAGAGCTAAACTGATTCACTGAAAGGCGACAGAAGATCTAGCTACTGAAAAAGCAATGAAATATATCCCATTAAAATTTTGTAGATCTGAAAAAAACATGAAGAAAAATGCGTATATAGGGGCTGGTGTTGCAGCACCATGGGTCAAGCATCCCATATGGGCAGTGGTTCATGTCTCGGATGCTCCACTTCCAATCCATCTCCTTGATCATGGCCTCTCTCTTTCTCTCTCTGTAACTATGACTTTCAAATAAACACAAGTATATTTTAAAATATATAATATATATATGTATATGTCTATATATGTATGGCAATTATTTTGTTCTTATAAATGAAAATTGATCTGAGTACGGCAGTTGGTTAATTTTTTAAATCAAAAATTTAGCATATGGAGAATACCTCTCTCAGGCTCTCTCTCCATTTCCAATAAATAAAAAAGTAATAACTTAAAAATAAACAACAACTTATCAGCTAATTTAGGACATTTCAATTTATACTCAGTTTTGATTACATCCAATTTTGTCTGTTGCTACACACCTATCATATTAGCAAAGTGACACACATTAGTAGAGCCTAATGTGTGTGATTAGTAGAGCCTAAAGTCACCTAATGGTGACAAACAGAAAGGTGTAGTGTATAGATTCAATGCGATACCAATCAAAATACCAAAGACATGCTTCTCAGATCTGGAAAAAAGGATGCTGAAATTCATATGGAGACACAGGAGACCTCGAATAGCTAAAGCAATCTTGTAGAACAAAAACAAAGCTGGAGGCATCACAATACCAGATTTCAGGACATACTACAGGGCAGTTGTTATCAAAACAGCAAGGTACTGGTACAGAAACAAATGGATAGACCAATGGAACAGAATAGAAACACCAGAAAGCAACCCAAACATCTACAGCCAACTTATATTTGATCAAGGATCTAAAACCAATCCCTGGAGTAAGGACAGTCTCTTCAATAAATGGTGCTGGGAAAATTGGATCTCCACATGCAGAAGCATGAAGCAAGACCCCTACCTTTCACTGTACACAAAAATCCACTCAACATGGATTAAAAGCTTAAATCTATGACCCGACACCATTAATATATTAGAGAACATTGGAGAAAACTTGGAAGAATAGGTACCAGCAAAGGCTTATTGGAAAAGACCCTGGAAGCACAGGCAGTCAAAGCCAAAATTATTAACATTTGGGATTGCATCAAATTGAGAAGTTTCTGTACTGCAAAAGAAACAGTCAGGAAAGTGAAGAGGCTACCGACAGAATGGGAAAAATATTTGCAAACTATGCAACAGATAAAGGGTTAATAGCCAGAATCTACAAAGAGATCAAAAAACTCCACAACAACAAAACAAACAACCCACTTAAGAGATGGGCCAAGGACCTCAATAGACATTTTTCAAAAGAGGAAATCCAAATGGCCAACAGGCACAACTAGCCATCAGGGAAATGCAGATCAAAACCACAATGAGGTTTCACCTTACCCCAGTTAGAATGGCTCACATTCAGAAATCTACCAACAACAGATGCTGGCGAGGATGTGGGGAAAAAGGGACACTAACCCACTGTTGGTGGGAATGCAAACTGGTTAAGTCACTATGGAAGTCAGTCTGGAGATTCCTCAGAAACCTGAATATAACCCTACCATTCAACCCAGCCATCCCACTCCTTGGAATATACCCAGAGGAAATTAAATTGGCAAACAAAAAAATGGAGTGCACCTTAATGTTTATTGCAGCTCAGTTCACAATAGCTAAGACCTGGAACCAACCTAAATGCCCATAAACGGTAGACTGGATAAAGAAATTATGGGACACGTACTTTATAGAATACTATACAGTAGTCAAAAACAATGAAACCCGGTCATTTGCAACAAGATGGAGGAATCTGGAAAACATCATGCTGAGTGAACTAAGCCAGTCCCAAAGGGACAAATATCATATGTTCTCCCTGATCGCTGACAACTAACCAAGCATCAAAAAGGAAACCTGTTGAAGTAAAATGGATACTATGAGAAACAGTGACCTAATCAGCCCTTGTCCTGATTGTTGATGTACAATGTAATACTTTATCCCTTTTAGTATTTTTTGTTCTAGTTAATACAATTGGTTGAACTCTGTAATTAACACACAATTATGCTTAGGTGTTTAAATTTAACTGAAAAGTGATCCCTGTTAAATATAAGAGTGGGAATAAGAGAGGGAAGAGATGTGCAATTCGGGACATGCTCAAGCTGACTTACCTCAAACAGTAGAGTTAGAAATGTGTCAGGGGATTCCAATACAATCCCATCAAGGTGGCATGTATCAATGCCATCTCACTAGTCCAAGTGATCAATTTGTGTTCACAGTTGATCACACTGATAGGTCTAAGAGTCAAAGGGATCGCATAAACAAGACTAGTGTCTGCTAATACTAACTGATAGAATCAAAAAAGGGAGAGAATGATCCAACATGGGAAGCAGGATACACAGCAGACTCATAGAATGGCAGGTGTCCTAAATAGCACTCTGGCCTCAGAATCAGCCCTTAAGGCATGCGGATCTGGCTGAAGAGCCTATGAGAGTATTTTAGGCATGGAAAGCCAAGACACTTTGGCCAAAAAAAAAATACCTAAATGAAAAATCTCTGCGAATGAGTTCCCAGTGGAAAGAACAGGTCATCAAAGAAGGAGGTACCTTTCTCTGAAGGGAGGAGAGAACTTCCACTTTGACTATGACCTTGTCTAATAAGATCGAAGTCAGCAAACTCAAAAGGCTTCCATAGCCTTGGCAACTCATGATTAGAGCCTATGGAGATTACTGACGCCATATACAAGAATGTCAAATTGTTAAGTCAACAACAGGAGTCACTGTGTACTTACTCCTCATGTGGGATTTCTGTCCTTAATGTGTTGTCCAATGTGAATTAATGCTATAAGTATTACTGAAATGGTATTTTACACTTTATGTTCTGTGTGGGTGCAAACTGATGAAATCTTTACTTAATATATAGTAAATCGATCTTCTGTGTTTAAAGATAATTGAAAATGAATCTTGATGCGAATGGAATGGAAGAGGAAGCAGGATATGGGAGGGGTGCAAGTGGGAGGGAAGTTATTGGTGGGGGGAAAGCCATTGTAATCAGTAAACTGTACTTTGGAAATTTATATTTACTAAATAAAAGTTAAAAAATTATATGAGTTTAAAAAAACTTATCTACCAAAGAAATTTTCAGCAAGTAACTGCCATACTGGTGTCTGGATTCCAGTCCAGGCTCTGCTTCTGGATCTAGCTTCCTGATCATCCTCAGGGTGGGAAATAGCAAGTGACGACTGCAGTGCCTGGGTCCCTGCAACCCATGTGGGAAATCCAGATTGAGTTCCTGGTTCCTGGTTTTAGCCTAGCCCAGTGTCCTGGAAGCTGTAGGAGTTTGAAGAGTGAACCAGTGGATGGAAGATCTCATTCTCTCTCTCTCTTTCTCCTTCAAATAAAAATAAATAAATCAACAATTTTTTAAAATCCTGGAAAAACTAATCAAATATTTACATTTAAAAATAAGCCTCTGAAAATAAGGAAATGAGACTAAATTAATGAAATTAAAAGATTTTTTTTAATTTTACTGGATTTTAAATTTTATTGTCTTTTTTTTACTTTTTTTAACTTTTATTTAATGAATATAAATTTCCAAAGTACAGCTTATGGATTACAATGGCTTCCCCCCCATAATGTCCCTCCCACCCGCAACCCTCCCCTTTCCCACTCCCTCTCCCCTTCCATTCACATGAGGATTCATTTTCAATTCTCTTTATATACAGAAGATCAGTTTAGCATAATATTTATTTATTTTTGGATTGCATACAGATTCTCATGCAATTGTTCAAAAGTTATGATACATCCATATAATAAAAGCAGTTACACACATTAAAAAAAGAAAGTGTAGTCTTTTTAGATGTTGCACCATGCAGTCTGTAGTCCAAATCAATTAATGTATTGTGTTAACCTTCCTCCTCCTCCCTTCCCACCTAGAATTCTGAGAGAAGCACACAAGAAAAGTTTATAAAATCTCTGAGTGGCTAAATGACTCCTTCATTGATCCCATGAATGGGACACGGATGAGCAGCATAAACAGGTGCCCTTGCACCTCCATGCAGCTGGAAATAAGTCTGGTTTTTCATTCAGCTCCTCTGGTCTCCTCCACTGGGAGGCAGTTAAACTTCTCTGATGCTAAGCCTGCTCAGAATTCCACTGGATCAAGAGGGAAGTGTGACTTGACCTGAAAAATACTGGCTACAGGCTTTATTCTACTTCCCTCTGTGATTATTTCATCCCTGTGGAGACAGCGGTCGTGAAAGTGTTATCTTCATAGGGGAAGCTGAGTGCAAGGAAGACACATCGGCGTTGCAGCAAGGACATGCATCTGTCTCAGTTTCATCTCAATGAGTCTAGAGGTGTCCGAGTCCGGGTCAGTGTCCTGTGTGTGACCCTTCGTGGCCCAACATGGGAAATGACAGAGGCTTTGCACAGGTGAGCCCAGACGGAAGCTGACCTCCCCACAGCCAGTATGCAGCAGTTTCTGGAGAGAGCTGCAGTCCCCAGCTCAGTCTCCTACGCTCCGCTCACTTGCACATCCTCATTTGAGCTGGGAACCTCTTTTGGAGGCCTCTTTGTGGGGGCCTCACCTGAGGCGCTTCTCTGTCACCTCTGCGGAGGCTTGCACTTTGGGGAGTGTCTTGACATAACCCTCTTCCCTCTGACTCAGTGCATTTCCATTCCTAGCCCTTGCCTGTATCCCCTTGCCCCTTCTCCTACTTTATGCCATGGCAGGAACTTTTTGTAGCTAGATGATTTCCCCGACTTGCATTGCCCGTCAGCTGACTCTTGTCCAATTTACTTCAGAGGGAAAATGGAACATTGGGGAACAGGCACCCCTTTCCTTTTTGGCCTCTTACACTACTGAGTAAGAGGGAAAGGCTGTCAGTGTGGCTTGTCCAAATTGATCAATCCAACACCAAGCAAGATCCAATAGCTAGTCTAGAGAAAGCAAGAGTGAATGGACATGAAAATGAAAAGACAATGTAGATAATTTTTTTTGGTTCTAGGGTATGGGGGATTTTCTTTTTGCTTAGATAAAAGTAATATCTTTATATTGTCCATGATATTCATTGCCCATGGATATGCACCTTTTTTGAGGAGAAGAGCCCTCTGGTAATCCAAGCAGCATATAAACATTTAGCTAGCATATCCTTGTAAATGAAACTTTTTAGGACTGCAGATCACTGGTGGAATACAAAAATCCACTATTAAAATCATCCTTCTGGGTTATGGTTCTATATTCCCCTCCGTGTGCATAAGGAAGTTCTATTTGAAGAACAAAGCCAGGGCTCTTCTCCTCTGGGAATTAAGGGATGTTTCAAAGCTATACGGCCTTCTGTGAAAGCGGGTTCACGAAAGTGTCCTAGTCCAGCCCCTGTGGGCATTTACATGTTTCTGAAAGAGGAAACTACCATATAAAATTCTCAGTTCTGCCTTTGATATCAGAAAAGAAGAAGCCTTGCAAAGAGCTCAGTATAAAAGGGTATTTCAAAAAGTTCACGGAAAAATGGAACTGAAAATGAGGTGCATTTTTGTGCAAAACCTTTTAGAAACCAACTTATAGTTTTATCATATATACATTTTTTCATGAACCTTTTGAAGACCTGTCATACAGAAAACTTTAGTGAATGCTTGTGGAGGGAGCACAGCAGGGACTTCCACATTCACCTGGAGAGCGGTTGCAGATGTGCAGTCGGAGTTAAGACGGCATTCAAAGCACTGATGTTGGCCTTGCTAGAACCCCTGGGAGCCTCAAAAATGTTGCAACCAGGAAGCATTTATATAGGACATAGTCCTTTTTTCTTCCTCCAGGCACTGAGACACAAGGATGAGAATGTCATTCCTCTGGACATCTGGAGGTCTCTCGGAGGAATGATGCATCCGAGGAGTGGCCGTTCCCACTCCCACTTCCCTCTCAGTCTGAAGTAAATAAAGGAAGACAGCACGGCAATGAAGGCCATCAGCACACACAGGATCACACTCATATCTTCCAACCACATAGTATCCAGCTGGATAAGAAAAGAAGAAAATCAGGCTAGAAATGAGTTAGGTTTCACATCACAACATGAAAACAGGGAGGTGTCACCCTAGTGAGAATTTAATATGTATCACTAACTATCTTACAAGGATTTAGGAAGAATTAAACATGTATATTCACCTCAGTAACTGAGACATTGGAACAAACAATAAATTTCCTGTATTCATGCAGGTCTCTGGGACTTTTGGGGGTAAAATGACAATGATCTGTGGAGCTTATGGGGTGAAAAACAAATAATATCACTGAGACCCTTAGAGCCAGTGTTTGCACAAATGTAGTGGTGCTCTTCTGAAATGCCCTAAGTTAGGGAGAGATAAATGACATATTTACAAATCCAACAAAATTTGGCAAAGTTATGCTCTGACAAGTCCTGTGTGAAGAAGAGGTTCACAGAAACTGAGTTGTTAACTGAGAGCTTCCTCCAGGAGCACTGTACAGCATTATACAGTCTCCACATATGGTTGGAACTGGAAAGTATCACTTTCATTGACTCTACAGTCTGCTCATATTAACCTTTGAGTTTCTCTAGTGAATTTTTCATTTCACTTGCTGTATCTTTGAGTTCAGTTTCTCTTTTAGGTTTTCTACTTTTTTGAAAAACAAGAAACTCTGAACAGCTAAAGCAATCTTAACAGAAGCAAAGCTGAAGACATCACAATGCCAGATTTCAAAACATATTATAGGGAAATTATAAACCAAACATCCTGGTACTAGCATAAAACTAGATATATGAACCAATGAAACAGATTAGAACCCAAGTGATTAATCCACGCATCTACAACCAACTAATCTTTGACAAATGAGCTAAAATCACTCCCTGTAGAAAGGACAGTTTATTCAACAAATGATGTTGGAAAAATTGGATCTCTGCATGCCGAAGTCTGAAACAAGACCTCTGCTTTACACCATATACAAAAATCAACTCACAATTGCAAATGATCTAAACCGAAGACCTAAACCACTGAATTATTAGAGGAAAACATATGGGAAACATTGCAAGACCATTGTCTAGGCAAAGACTTCCTGGATAAGACCCCAGAAGCACAGGCAATAAAAGTAAAAATAGACAAATGGGATTACATCAAGCTAAGAAGCTGCCACACAGCAAAGGAAACACTCAACAAAGTGAAGAAGCAACGAACAGAATGTGGGAAAATATTTGTAAACTATACATCTGATCAAGGATTAATCTCCAGAATATACAAGGAGCTCAAGAGACTCAACAACAACAAAACAAACAAGCCATTTAAGAAATGGGCTAAGATTTAAACAGGCATTTTTTAAAGGATGAAATACAAATGGTCAATATACACATGAAAACATGCTCAGGATCACAAGCCATCGAGGAAATACAAATAAAAACCACAATGAGGTTTCACCTCACTCCACTTAGAATGGCTATCATCCAAAAATAAAAAGGTAACAAATGCGGTGAAGACATGGAGAAAAGAAATCACCCTAATATTCTATTGGTGGAAATGTAAACTAGTACAACTATTGTGAAAAAGTATTGAGATAGCTCAGAAATAGGAAAATAGATCTACCATATGACCTAGCTACCCTCCTCCTGGATTTATCCAAATGAAATAAGCATATGAAGAGTTGTTTGTACCCTGATGTTTATAGCAGCTTAATTCACGATAGCTAAGATATGAAATGTACACAAACTAATTACTGGATAAAGAAATGTGACCCCCCCCCACACACACATTATGGAATACCACTCAGCCATAAAAAAGAACGAAATCCTGTCTTTCACAATAAAAATGGTTGCAATCAGAGACCATTATGCTTAGTGAAATAAGCCAGTCTCAAAATGACAAATATCGCATATTTTATGGTAACCAATATTTAGACTACAAAGAAGTGAAGAATATGAGTGAAAGTGACGTCTTGATATTTGATCATCGTTTATAACCATTGTCTACACTCCTGAGCAACAGTGGTCTTTGTATTTACTGCTTTTTGAATTTATTTAGTGGAGGATTAAGCTTGTGATTATAAAGTAAATTGAAAGTATGTCATCACAAGAATTAAAAGAAAAACAAGAAAAGAAGGAAGTGAAAGGGAAGTATCATTATGTTTTTAAAACTGTGTATTTAAAATACATGGAATCTGTTCCCTTTATGTAAATAAATGTTTAAAAATTACTTTAACAACACCAAAAAGTCCACAAAGCACATAAGAATTTCATATATATTATATAAATAATTGTTATATCATTTTACTCTTTTCTAGTACTGATGGATGATGTGATGTTTTTTGTACTACTACTCTTTTTTATTTAAAAAATTTTTTTTGACAGGCAGAGTTAGACAGTGAAAGAGAGAAACAGAGAGAAAGGTCTTCCTTTTTCCGTTGGTTCACCCCCTAATGGCTGCTGTGGCCAGCGTGCTGTGGCTGGTGCACCGCGCTGATCCAAAGCCAGGAGCCAGGTGCTTCTCCTGGTCTCTCATGTGGGTGCAGGGCCCAAGCACTTGGACCATCCTCCACTGCACTCCCGGGCCATAGCAGAGGGCTGGACTGGAAGAGGAGCGACTGGGACAGAATCCAGCACCCCAACCGGGACTAGAACCTGGGGTGCCAGTGCCGCAGGTGGAGGATTAGTCTATTGAGCTGTGGCGCTGACCACTTCTACTCTTAATCTGCAAGGTTCAAGTACAGACTTTCTTAGAAAAAAATACAAAGGGCACTCCAACTTGGTTTAGTTTAAAGACCTTTGTGTCTTCATTTCACAGGAGAAAATTAATAAACAAAATATTCTGAAGTGTCCTGATCTGTTCTATAAGTTATGCATTGTGATTTTGGCTATAGTTCCAATTTACAATAATAAAGAATTATTATATTTTTCTAATCATTGCCTTTTATATACAATTTCCATGGGGACTTCAAAGATGGGTCAGACTTCAAATATATTGTGTTCAATTATCCCAAAATTAGGGGGGCGGAGCCAAGATGGCGGAATAGTGAGGGCGCGCACCGATAGTCTGGGAAAATTTAGTTTAATAAAAGGGGAGTTATGGTAGCCTCAGAAAAAAGAACCAGAAAAATATTGCAGAGGAAACTCTTCTGGATCCAGTAGTCGTGAATCGGAGGACCTACTGGGAGAACAAGGTCGCCCACCGCGCGAAAGCCGAGCCGTGGGACCGAGCCGCGGGACTGAGCCGCGGAAGCCGAGCCGCGGGACCGAGCTGCGCAAGCTGCAGGGTCTGCGCGCAAGTGCTCGAAGGGGAGTGTGCCACACAGACAACAGCGGAGAGACTTGGGACGTCCAGGGCTCCGAGTCCACACATCAGCGCTGGAAGGGGAGTGGACCTGCGTGGAGAGCGTGGGAGCCCACAGTTCGGGACACCAGCGGCAGACTCAACACACCAGCGCTGGAACGCGAGGTGAGCCGAACCTCAATAACCCGAGACACCGGCAGGCAAGCGGAGAGAGGAGACTAGAGGGAACGACTCCCCGGGGGGGGGGGGGGGACTTCACCAAGCTAACTGAAAGAGAGAGAGAGGGAAAAAAAAAGGTGACTGGTACAGACACGGGTTTCTCTCTCTCCGCTCACCTCTGAAGGGCGAGCAAGACAAAGAGCAGGCGACATCTTGGACATACGTCATAAGCAGAGCGACCTCAGGTCTGCACCGGCCCTGAGCCTAGCAGAAAAACCTGACTCTGGGCGGGGCGAATTAACAGGAGATTAGGACCTAGTAAATTTGTGGTGCTACTGAACTGAGACTGTGAAAAAAGAGACGGTGGGGGAGAGAACTCACGGAATTCACGTGAGCACTCTCCAGAGACGCTACAATTCCGTAACTTTGGCAACCCAGTGGGAGACTGAAGGAGACTTTGAGCCCACTCTGAGGGCCGAACAGATTCCCTGTGTGGTCCTTGGGAAAGAGCTTCCGATCTCTGGCTCCTGTGGGTATATCATTTGCCTGCTAACTACCTCCAACTTCGTTCAGCTGTGCAGAATAACTTCCCTTTTGAATCAAAAAAAAAAAGAGAGAGAGAGAGAGAGGTTTACCACGCCTAACCTGGGAGTGTCACCTTTGGCACACCAAACAGAGCTCTCAGGCCACACCCATCTCAAGCCCTAAGGCTCCATCAAAAACAGATAGTCCACTTAATCTAGAGTCATAGTATAACAAGAAAAAGCACCACAGTGAAGAAACCAAATATCTCCAATATGACAAATAACAAACGTAAAAACCAAGGTAATAAAAACAAGGAAGTCACCATGAAGCCCTCAAATGAAAAAGACACCCCAATTCAAGATTATGAGGATGATGACATAGAAGAAATGCAAGAAGCAGATCTCAAAAAATTGATAAGAACATTAAGAAGTTCTCAAAAACAAATTCTTGAACTACAGAAATCCTTAATGGACAAGATAGAAAATCTCTCTCGTGAAAATGAAATATTAAGGAGGAATCAAAATGAAACGAAACAACTAGTACAACAGGAAACTGGGATAGTGACTGAAGTGAAGAATTCAATAGATCAAATGAAAAACACAATAGAGAGCCTTACAAACAGAATGGGAGAAGCAGAAGAGAGAATATCGGACTTAGAAGACAGAGAACAGGAAAGGATACAGTCAGACCAAAGAAAAGACGAGGAAATTAGAAACCTAAAACATATTGTTGGGAATCTTCAGGATACTATTAAAAAACCCAACATTCGGGTTCTAGGAGTTCCTGAAGGCATGGAGAGGGAGAAAGGATTAGAAGGCCTTTTTAGTGAGATATTAGCAGAAAATTTCCCAGGTTTGGAGAAGGACAGAGAAATCCTAGTACAGGAAGCTCACAGAACCCCTAATAAACACGACCAAAAGAGATCCTCACCACGACACGTTGTAATTAAACTCTCCACATTGAAACATAAAGAAAAGATCCTAAAATGTGCAAGAGAGAAACGTCAGATTACTCTCAGAGGATCTCCAATCAGACTCACAGCTGACTTCTCATCAGAAACTCTACAAGCTAGGAGGGAATGGCGAGATATAGCCCAGGTACTAAGAGAGAAAAACTGCCAGCCCAGAATATTATATCCTGCAAAGCTATCATTTGTGAATGAAGGTGAAATAAAGACTTTTCATAACAAACAGAAATTGAAAGAATTTGTTGCCACTCGTCCAGCCCTGCAAAAGATGCTTAAAGATGTGTTACACACAGAAACAAAGAAACACGGTCATCAATATGAAAGAAGGTAAAGGAAGGAAACCAAGGAAGGAAACCTCACAGCAAAAGATCACAGGGAATTCAAAGCATATATTAGAACTTATCTTTGGCAAATGGCAGGACAAAGTTACCACTTACCATTAGTCACATTGAACGTGAATGGCCTGAACTGTCCAGTTAAAAGACACCGTTTGGCTGATTGGGTTAATGAACAAAACCCATCTATTTGCTGCTTACAAGAAACACATCTTTCCAACAAAGATCCATACAGACTGAAAGTGAAAGGCTGGAAAAAGATATACCAAGCCAACAGAAATGAAAAAAGAGCAGGCGTAGCCATCTTAATATCAGACACCATAAACTTTACCACAAAAACCGTTAAGAGAGACAAAGAGGGACACTACATAATGATTAAGGGATCAATTCAACAGGAAGATATAACAATTATCAATGTATATGCACCTAACTACAGGGCACCGGTTTATCTAAAAGATTTGTTAACGGACTTAAAGGGAGACTTAGACCCCAATACAGTAGTACTGGGGGACTTCAATACTCCACTCTCAGAAATAGACAGATCAATAGGACAGAAGATCAACAAGGATACAGTAGATTTAAACGACACTATAGCCCAAATGGATCTAACAGATATATACAGAACTTTCAATCCTACAGCTAAAGATTTTACATTCTTCTCAGCAGTACATGGAACCTTCTCTAGGATTGACCACATACTAGGCCATAAAGCAAGTCTCAGCAAATTCAAAAGAATTAGAATCATACCATGCAGCTTCTCAGACCATAAAGGAATGAAGTTGGAAATGAACAACTCAGGAATCCCTAGAGCATATGCAAACACATGGAGATTGAACAACATGCTCCTGAATGAACAATGGGTCATAGAAGAAATCAAAAGAGAAATCAAAAACTTTCTGGAAGTAAATGAGGATAACAGCACAACATACCAAAACTTATGGGACGCAGCAAAAGCAGTGTTAAGAGGAAAGTTTATATCAATAGGTGCCTACATCAAGAAATTGGAAAGGCACCAAATAGATGAGCTTTCTATTCACCTCAAGGATCTAGAAAACCTACAGCAAACCAGACCCAAATCTAGTAGGAGAAGAGAAATAATTAAAATCAGAGAAGAAATCAACAGGATTGAATCAAGAAAAACATTCCAAAAAATCAGCCAAACGAGGAGCTGGTTTTTTGAAAAAATAAACAAAATTGACACCCCATTGGCCCAACTAACTAAAAAAAGAAGAGAAAAGACCCAAATCAATAAAATCAGAGATGAAAAAGGAAATGTAACAACAGACACCACAGAAATAAAAAGAATCATCAGAAATTACTACAAGGACTTGTATGCCAGCAAACAGGGAAACCTATCAGAAATGGATAGATTCCTGGACACATGCAACCTACCTAAATTGAACCAGGAAGACATAGAAAACCTAAACAGACCCATAACTGAGACAGAAATTGAAACAGTAATAAAGGCCCTCCCAACAAAGAAAAGCCCAGGACCAGATGGATTCACTGCTGAATTCTACCAGACATTTAAAGAAGAACTAACTCCAATTCTTCTCAAACTATTCAGGACAATCGAAGAAGAGGGAATCCTCCCAAATTCTTTCTATGAAGCCAGCATCACCTTAATTCCTAAGCCGGAAAAAGATGCAGCACTGAAAGAGAATTACAGACCAATATCCCTGATGAACATAGATGCAAAAATCCTCAATAAAATTCTCGCCAATAGAATGCAACAACACATCAGAAAGATCATCCACCCAGACCAAGTGGGATTTATCCCTGGTATGCAGGGATGGTTTAATGTGCGCAAGACAATCAATGTGATACACCACATTAACAGACTGCAAAAGAAAAACCATATGATTATCTCAATAGATGCAGAGAAAGCATTTGATAAAATACAACACCCGTTCATGATGAAAACTCTAAGCAAACTGGGTTTGGAAGGAACATTCCTCAATACAATCAAAGCAATCTATGAAAAACCCACAGCCAACATCCTATTGAATGGGGAAAAGTTGGAAGCATTTCCACTGAGATCTGGGACCAGACAGGGATGTCCACTCTCACCACTGCTATTCAATATAGTTCTGGAGGTTCTAGCCAGAGCTATTAGGCAAGAAAAAGAAATTAAAGGGATACAAATTGGGAAGGAAGAACTCAAACTATCCCTCTTTGCAGATGACATGATTCTTTATTTAGGGGACCCAAAGAACTCTACTAAGAGACTATTGGAACTCATAGAAGAGTTTGGCAAAGTAGCAGGGTATAAAATCAATGCACAAAAATCAACAGCCTTTGTATACACAGACAATGCCATGGCTGAGGAAGAACTTCTAAGATCAATCCCATTCACAATAGCTACAAAAACAATCAAATACCTTGGAATAAACTTAACCAAGGACGTTAAAGATCTCTACGATGAAAATTACAAAACCTTAAAGAAAGAAATAGAAAAGGATACCAAGAAATGGAAAAATCTTCCATGCTCATGGATTGGAAGAATCAATATCATCAAAATGTCCATTCTTCCAAAAGCAATTTATAAATTCAATGCAATACCAATCAAGATACCGAAGACCTTCTTCTCAGATCTGGAAAAATTGGTGCTGAAATTTATATGGAGGCACAAGAGACCTTGAACAGCTAAAGCAATCTTGTACAACAAAAACAAAGCCGGAGGCATCACAATACCAGATTTCAGGACATACTACAGGGCAGTTGTAATCAAAACAGCATGGTACTGGTACAGAAACAGATGGATAGACCAATGGAACAGAATAGAAACACCAGAAATCAACCCAAACATCTACAGCCAACTTATATTTGATCAAGGATCTAAAACTAATTCCTGGAGCAAGGACAGTCTATTCAATAAATGGTGCTAGGAAAATTGGATTTCCACGTGCAGAATCATGAAGCAAGACCCCTACCTTACACCTTACACAAAAATCCACTCAACATGGATTAAAGACCTAAATCTATGACCTGACACCATCAAGTTACTAGAGAACATTGGAGAAACCCTTCAAGATATTGGCACAGGCAAAGAGTTTCTGGAAAAGACCCGGGAGGCACAGGCAGTCAAAGCCAAAATTAACTATTGGGATTGCATCAAATTGAGAAGTTTCTGTACTGCAAAAGAAACAGTCAGGAGAGTGAAGAGACAACCGACAGAATGGGAAAAAATATTTGCAAACTATGCAACAGATAAAGGGTTAATAACCAGAATCTACAAAGAGATCAAGAAACTCCACAAAAACAAAACCAACAACCCAATTAAGAGATGGGCCAAGGACCTCAATAGACATTTTTCAAAAGAGGAAATCCAAATGGCCAACAGGCACATGAAAAAATGTTCAAGGTCATTAGCAATCAGGGAAATGCAAATCAAAACCACAATGAGGTTCCACCTCACCCCGGTTAGAATGGCTCACATTCAGAAATCTACCAAGAACAGATGCTGGCGAGGATGTGGGGAAAAAGGGACACTAACCCACTGTTGGTGGGAATGCAAACTGGTCAAGCCACTATGGAAGTCAGTCTGGAGATTCCTCAGAAACCTGAAGATAACCCTACCATTCGACCCAGCCATCCCACTCCTTGGAATTTACCCAAAGGAATTTAAATTGGCAAACAAAAAAGCGGTCTGCAGCCTAATGTTTATTGCAGCTCAATTCACAATAGCTAAGACCTGGAACCAACCTAAATGCCCAGCAACGGTAGACTGGATAAAGAAATTATGGGATATGTACTCTTTAGAATACTATACCGCAGTAAGAAACAACGAAATCCAGTCATTTGCAACAAAATGGAGGAATCTGGAACACATCATGCTGAGTGAAATAAGCCAGTCCCAAAGGGACAAATACCATATGTTCTCCCTGATCGGTGACAACTGACTGAACACCAAAAAGGAAACCTGTTGAAGTGGAATGGACACTATGGGAAATGGTGACTTGATCAGCATAGCCCTGACTGTTAATGAACAACTTAATACATTATCCCTCTTAGTAGTTTTTTTGTCTGTTCTACTTAATATGACTGGTTTAATTCTGTAATTAATACACAGTTATTCTTAAGTGTTGAAATTTAACTGAAATGTGATCCATGTTAAACATAAGAGTAGGAATAAGAGAGGGAAGAGATATATAATTTGGGACATGCTCAAGCTGACTTGCCCCAAATGGTAGAGTTAGAAACATACCAGGGGATTCCAATTTAATCCCATCAAGGTGGCATGTACCAATGCCATCTCACTATTCCAAGTGATCAATTTCAGTTCACAATTGATCATAATGAAAGGACTAAGAGTCAAAGGGAGCACATAAACAAGTCTAGTACCTGCTAACACTAACCGATAGAATAAATAAAGGGGAGAGTGATCCAACATGGGAAGTGAGATACTCAGCAGACTCATAGAATGGCAGATGTCCTAAATAGCACTCTGGCCTCAGAATCAGCCCTAAAGGCATTCAGATCTGGCTGAAAAGCCCATGAGAGTATTTCAGGCATGGAAAGCCAAGACACTCTGGCAAAAAGATCTCTGTGAGTGAGATCCCAGTGGAGAGAACAGGTCTTCAAAGAAGGAGGTACCTTTCTCTGAAGGGAGGAGAGAACCTCCACTTTGACTATGACCTTGTCTAAACAAGATAAGAATCGGAGAACTCAGAGGGCTTCCATAGCCTTGGAAACTCATGACTGGAGCATAGGGAGATTACTGATGCCATAGACAGGAGTGTCAATTGGTAAAGTCAACAATAGGAGTCACTGTGCACTTACTCCTCATGTAGGATCTCTGTCCTTAATGTGCTGTGCATTGAGATTTAATGCTATAACGAGTACTCAAACAATATATTTCACTTTGTGTTTCTATGGGGGTGCGAACTGTTGAAATCTTTACTTAATGCATACTAAACTGATCCTCTGTAAAAAAAAAAAAAGAAAAAAAAAAAAAAGAAACTATCAACTCCCAACTTGACTCTCACTGGGATTAAACATGAGAATAGGTCTGATCTGATTTCATCATCATTTTAAAAAAATCATCTATTATTTTTCACTTTATGTTTCTGTGTGGGAGCAAACTGTTGAAATCCTTACTTAATGTATACTAAGCTGATCTTCTGTATATTAAGATAATCGAAAATGAATCTTGATGTGAATGGAAGGGGAGAGGGAGTGGGAAAGGGGAGGGTTGTGGGTGGGAGGGACGGTATGGGGGGGAAGCCATTGTAATCCATAATTCGTACTTTGGAAATTTATATTCATTAAATAAAAGTTAAAAAAATAAAAAAAAATTATCCCAAAATTTTCACAATTACCAACTCCATCTCAAAGATAGTGTTCATATACACACTGAAATTGAATGAAATTTATATGTACATATGAATTATTTTGAGAAGAGAATCAACTTTGTTTGTTTTGCATCAGCCTCTGAATAAAATATGTCACCCCTCAAATTAAAAATATCCTGAATTATTTCCTCCTCTAGGCTTCAAGTGTAGGGAGATCAGCATACTACATTAGGTGATGTGGCTGGATTTTAGGGGGGCAAATAAAGTAATTATGGAATATCCGAATTTTGTAGTTAAGCCCATAAAATTCAGGAGGTTGTGGCGGAGGTGATGCCATCCATGCTGTATGACAAAGTCACAGCTGGAGGAGGGAGAACTCTGCAAAGCCCCTAACTGAAGGGAAGCCATCGTCTCTGTTGTTTTTATTAGGTTTAATAATGATGTAGTCTTTGGGTCTGGGTATGGGAATCTTGTTACCAATGTAAGTGAAATTGTTGCTTCTTACAAAAGAAAAATGAGTTACAGGAGGTGACTGGAGAAATAAGAAGGGAATGTCCTAAAATTTGTCTAGAACAAAATGTTATTAGGAACATGAGTAATGAGGAGTTCTGTGAGAAAATAGAACAGAAAGAGCATGCAGGTGCTTGTTCCCACAGACCCCCGCTTGCCTTACACAGGAGTGTATGATGAGAATGGTAGGTACGTAGTTAATATTACAGCAAGTGGATTGATGTACAACCACTGCCATTCTTACAAAGGTTAGGACGTTACGCCCCTGCTTGGAAATGTAGAACAAAGGAACAAGGAACTCTTACATTAGGCAATGGAATAGGTTTTATAAAAAACACAGCTGTTGGGGTGTGATTTACCTTTAGAAAAATAGGATATAATCATTAGAACTTTCTCCATACAGTTTAAACCTTATAAAATAAATAGATTAACCTATAAAACCTTAGACTTTTTGTCTAGCACCTTTAGATAGTTAAGCAAGTTTCTTATAGCTGACGCATCTACTATGAATAGAGAAAAGATTAATGGGAAGGTTACAATGAGGCCATGAAAGGAAAATGCAACAAAAGAAGACTAACAGAGAAAGATTATGCATAGACTATCACTTGTGATGTGTTCTTTATCAGAGAGAAAAAAGGCTTAGGAGGAAGAAAGCTTAATGAAAAATATGTGTCAAAAGAGTATAAAAGAAACCTATGAGATGTAACGGCAGAATGATGCCTTCCTTTGCTGCCTAAGCCATTTCTCCTCTTCTCCTTTCTTTGCTGACGCATCCCCTCCTTCCGGACCCCTTGGACCTGCCGAGGCTGGACCGCGGCAAGGTTGGAATCCAATTCCTATGACATGCAGCCCAGGTGTCAATTGTTTCTGTATTTCAGACAACTATTATTCCTCTTTGGCTAATTGGAGACTGGGCACTGGGGAAAGGAGGTATTTTCAGAAAGTTCTCATCCTCTAACCCCACATACCTCTTTCTTTTAGATGCAACCAGCTAATAATTGGGATGGTTACAGTCATTGAAGCAATGACTATAATTATTCCCACAAACCAAGGAGAAAAGTATTTCCAGAAGTCACCCGAGGAAAAAGAAATGCCATAATCATCAGCTGTTGGTGTGGAGACACTTTGGGTCCTGGAAAAGTGTACCAAAAAATGATAACGATAGTTTGATGCCAGTCCCTCATTCATTTGGAATAGATCTAGGCTTAGGTCTGAAGTATCAGGGAAGTGTTAGTAACAGGGACATGAAGCAGAGCTCTTTCTAGGATGGGACAAGTTCAAGGTTTGGAGGAAAGCAGTGTTTTCTCTCTGTCCATCTCCCATCAATCAATGGGCCTCATTGGAGAGCAGGAGACAAAGTTATGTGCTGGTCATGGTCCTCTAAATGCACCTGGGAAAGGCTGAGGGAAGGATAGTTCTAGACAACTCTGAACTGCCCAAGAGATCATTTGAGCATTAGATTCAAAAATCTTGTGAATTAAAGGATCTTTAAACAACATATTTTAAAATTCTTACTTAGCGTGTTTCATTGTAGCTTCTTTTGCTATCTAGTCACTCCATGAAAACCTGCTATGATGTGGAACCTACTACCAGAGGTGGTGGCCATTCCTCTGCTGGAGATTGGAGGCACAGGTGAACTTGGTGATTTAATTATGGGATGCAGGCGCTCATGTGCCTTAAGTTCAGTCTGGAAACCTTTACTTGCTGGTTGATGGAGGTTGGATACTTAACATTGGTTGATTAATTTCTGCATATGGAATATTGGGTAGAAATTAATATTTAACTCAAAGTATATTATGGAAGATAAATCCATTAGTAAGCATAAAAATATTTAATATTGGGTTTGTCAACACTAAAAATTTAATAAAATTAGCCTTTAATGGTGATGTGACAATTCTAGTTATAAAATTCACTCTGCATCCATTCTAAATGATTGACAAACACTTTGTAGATAAAGATAAATAGAATATTAAAAGATTATATTAATTCAGTAAGGAGCATTTGAAAAACTGAGAAAATCTCCTGGCAAAGCTTTCTGATTATAAATCTCCAAACAGCTGTTTGAGAAATGGTAACGGTTGTTACATATGTGGCCTTAGAGTGCTTAGTAAAGTAAAAGATCCACAGAAGTAGATTTGTAGTAAAAAAAGAAAGTGCATTAAAAGATATAATGAGGCAGGGAAATTGTAAAAAAAGAAATCTCAACAACTTGGATAGTGTTAATAAGTAAACAGAAAGGGAGAAAGAGAAAGAGAGAGAGAGAGAGAGAGAGAGAGAGCACGTTGGAGACACAGAGATCTTCCATTGGCATAGTTCTCCCCA
The DNA here is from genome assembly GCF_051225735.1 of Oryctolagus cuniculus. NCBI lineage: Eukaryota > Metazoa > Chordata > Mammalia > Lagomorpha > Leporidae > Oryctolagus > Oryctolagus cuniculus. The sequence goes on along the minus strand of NC_142873.1, from coordinate 125,444,761 downwards.
AATGCTCACAACAGCCAGGGCTGGGTCAAACCAAAACCAGAAGCTGAGATCTCAGTCTGGGTTTCTCATGTGGGTTACTGGGTCCTAACCACAAGAACCACCACCTGCTGTCTCTCAGGCTGCACATCAGCAGGAAGCTGAAGTCAGGAAAGAGCAGGACTTGCTCCTGAGCACTCCAACAGGGGATGCAGGCATCCCAAGTATCATTATTTTATTTTAATTTTTGAAAGGCAGAGTGGACAGTGAGAGAAGAGAGACAAAGGTCTTCCTTTTCCGTTGGTTCACCCTCCAATGGCCGCTGCGGCCAGCGCACTGCGCTGATCTGAAGCCAGGAGCCAGGTGTTTCTCCTGGTCTCCCATGGGGTGCAGGGCCCAAGCACTTGGGCCATCCTCCACTGCACTCCCGGGCCACAGCAGAGAGCTGGACTGGAAGAGGGGCAACCGGGACAGAATCCGGCACCCTGACCGGGACTAGAACCTGGTGTGCCGGCGCCACTAGGCGGAGAATTAGCCTACTGAGCTGCGGCGCCGGCCTAAGTGTGTTAAATTTTAAAAAGCCTTTCCAGTTTGCTTGGAAATCTGTCACCACAGAATAAGAGGGTTGGGCCTTGACTGAGGTACAAGGAGGCCCAGCTTTCAGACAAACAGCATTGCCAGCAGCCCCAGCGATAAGGGAAGGATATGTAGGACCCAGGGATGGGTAGAGGGCTCACGTCTAACATATGTGCAAAGAGCTTAGAACTTCCTGAGCAGACAGGCTTCAGAAGTAAGGGTCCTGCAGCTTCAGCTTGTACTTCTCACTTCGTATCTCCAACCCTTTTAACCTACTGACTTTGCACTCTGACTTGGAGCTTAACACTCGGCACCATGGTGAAGACCACCAACACAGCTAGACTGGCAATCAGAATCATTTTCCAAGTAGAGTTCCATGGAAATAGTTTATCTGAGAGTCACAAATCACATCACTTGGAATGACAATGCATCCAAAGCATATTTACATTCATGACCCCATCACTCTGGAATACCACACCAAGGTCAGTGTGGGACGTGCATGATTGGATGGGTGAAATTAGGGTAGGGGGTAGTGTGGGGTTGGTGTAATTTGGTGTGAGACTGGCATAAAGAAGAACCTTTATTCCTTCCCATTTATTCTGGCTCAAGTTTTTCCTGACAAAAGGGAAGAGAGGGAGCAAGCTTTCCTAGGTCTCAGAACAGGTTTCCAGGGGACTATAATAAAGTCAGTCTGAATGTAAGCCTTTAGTCCTTTTTCTAAATTATCAGTACTACTACAGTCCTTAATTCTCCAACACGCTTGTTGTGTTTGGCATTAATCTTCCCAAATACATTCAGGGAGATAGAAGTTTACATGACCTTTCCTCCCTGATATGAACAAGTATCTGCTTTAATCTACTGGTTTGTGCATGATGGGCATGGATATCTGTCATTTTGCCTGGGAATCTCTACCCTGTAACATTATAAAGCAATCAATTGGGGCCGGCTCCATGGCACACTAGGTTAATCCTCCACCTGCGGTGCCGGCATCCCATATGGGCGCCAGGTTCTAGTCCTGGTTGCTCCTCTTCCAGTCCAGCTCTCTGCTGTGGCCTGGGATAGCAGTGGAGGATGGCCCAAGTGCTTGGGCCCTGCACCTGCATGGGAGACCAGGAGAAGCACCTGGCTCCTGGCTTCAGATCGGCGTAGCTCTGGCTATTGTGGCCATCTGGGGACTGAACCAACGAAGGGAAGGCCTTTTTCCTGTCTCTCTCTCTCACTGTCTGTAACTCTACCTGTCAAATAAATAAATAAAAAATCTTTAAAAAATTAGAAACAATCTAATCTCATCAGGAGCATTCCATTTTGTCCCATACTGCTGACCAAGGAAATGAACCTAAGAAGCCACTGTAGAGTCAGTCAAGAGTCTCATCAGCCCATTTATTTATTTTTTTAACTTTTATTTAATGAATATAAATTTCAAAAGTACAGCTTATGGATTACAATGGCTTCCCTCCCATAACGTCCCTCCCACCCGCAACCCTCCCCTTTCCCACTCCCACTCCCCTTCCTTTCACATCATGATTCATTTTATATTCTCTTTATATACAGAAGATCAGTTTAGCATACATTAAGTAAAGATTTCAACAGTTTGCTCCCACACAGAAACATAAAGTGAAAAATACTGTTTCAGTACTAGTTATAGCATTAAATCTCAATGTACAGCACACTAAGGCCAAAGATCCTACATGAGGAGTAAGTGCACAGTGACTCCTGTTGTTGACTTAACAAATTGACACTCTTGTTTATGGCATCAGTAATCACCCTAGGCTCTTGTCATGAGCTGCCAAGGCTATGGAAGCCCCCTGAGTTCACTGACTCTGATCATATTTAGACAAGGCCATGGTCAAAGTGGAAGTTCTCTCCTCCCTTCAGAGAAAGGTACCTCCTTCTTTGATGACCCGTTCTTTCCACTGGGATCTCACTTTTGGAGATCTTTCATTTAGGTTTTTTTTTTTTTTTTTTTTTTTTTTTTTTTCCCCCAGAGTGTCTTGGCTTTCCATGCCTGAAATAGTCTCATGGGCATTTCAGCTGGATCCGCATGCCTTAAGGGCTGATTCTGAGTCCACAGTGCTCATCAGCCCATTTAAAATATGCCTGGTGTAGGTCGGCACCGTGGTTCACTAGGCTAATCCTCAGCCTGAGGCACTGGCACTCTGGGGTTCTAGTCCTGGTCGGGGCGCCGGATTCTGTCCCGGTTGCTCCTCTTCCAATCCAGCTCTCTGCTGTGGCCCGGGAGTACAGTGGAGGATGGCCCAAGTGCTTGGGCCCTGCACCCCGTGGGAGCCAGGAGCACCTGGCTCCTGGCTTCAGATTGGCACAGCGCGCCAGCAGCAGCAGCCATTTGGGGGGTGAACCAACAGAAGGAAGACTTTTCTCTCTGTCTCTCTCACTGTCTAACTCTGCCTGTCAAAAAAAAAAAAAGAAAGAAAGAAAGAAAGAAAGAAAGAAAGAAAGAAAGAAAGAAAGAAAGAAAAAGAAAATATGCCTGGTGTAGTCTAAACCTGGAGTGGGTTGGTGTTTTCAGTGCATGGAATTAATAGGACTAAGAGCCCCCTGGCTTTAGAACCAGTCCTATATCCATATATGCTCCTTCACTCCACAACTCAATGAGCTCAAAAAGACCACTGCCCAACTCATAAATCAGGCAAGAAAAATTCCATGCGAGATTAAATTTGATCATTAGAGTTTCATTATCATGATTTTTTGATCCTAGACATGTATTCTGACAATCAGTGAATGGAACATAAGATCTGTCTGAGATGTCTCTGTTTCCCAGGAATTGTAACCCACTGCCCTGAGTTTGTGTTAATTAAAATTCTTTAAAAACATGCTTTAAAAATGCACATTCACATTAATTTCATGGACAAGCAGAAACACTGATTGATGCATGTATATTTTCCTGAAGTTTGCAAGACATCCATGTGGTTTTATCACAATCATTTAAGAAATCAATTATGTACTTTCAATTTTTAGAGTTGGGGGTGTGTAAGAGACAATAAACATCATAAATACGTTATACAAGAGGTACAAATAAAATAGTGCCATGTAAAAAAGAAAAATTAAAGAGTTTGAAGTGATAGAGACTCTTGGGTGGAGACCTGGGAGTCCTAGGGGCAAGCTGGTTTGTCCAGGTAGACCTTAGTTAGAAGGTGAGAGCTGACGATAAGGAAGCTCATGGAGTTTAAGGCATTCTAGGAATTAAAACCAACCACACTGAAGACCTTGAGGCAGGAGCCTGGCTAGCATGCTGGGGAACAGCACAGAAGGCTGTGTACAAAGGAACGCATTACAATATGGAGTCAGAGAAACAACATCATGAGGTGTTTGACTCCATCAATGGGGAACAATTGTGGGGTCTTGAACAGAAGGTGATGCTTTGTGCTTTGTTTGTACAATGAGTCCTACACTCTGCACATTGAGAATATATCATGGTGAACAATACTAAAAGAAGGGAACTTTTAGGAGGATATTGCCAACATTCAGACCATGAGGGATGATGTCTCAGACTGGGATGGCAGTAGAAAGGTGGTGAGAAGTTGGCGAGACTCTGCATGTGTCTTTAAGGGAGAGCTAGTATTGGTATTTTAACAGAAAGGGGAGTAGAAAACAGAGAAAAGAATGATTTTAAGGATTTTGTTTTGAGAAGCTGAAAATACAAAGTATATTCAATTTGAAGGGAATCGAGATTTGTTTGTGATGTGTTGGTTTGGGATATTTATTAGACTTCTATGTTGAGATGTTGGGATTTCAGATAAGAACACTTGGGGAGAGTTCTGGGCAGGAGGTATAATCTGAGGATCCACCACCATAGGGATGGCACTAAAGACACGGGGCAGAATGAAGTCACAGAAGAGAAACTACTCAAGAACACTGCACTGGACTCCAATATAAAGAAGGCAGAGAACAAAAAACTAAATGTAGCAAAGAAAACAAGCAAGATGATGAATAAAGTCAAGAGAAAGTATTGTCTTGGAATAGAAGTGAAGAAAGTATACTCATTTTTCTGATTAGTTTATAAATCATGTGGTGGTGGCCATCATTAGAAGCACAGGCACACAAGTCTCACCTGATAGAATCAGGCTCGCCCTTTACTCTTGACCAGTCACAGGGTTTCTAAGGCAGCAAGTGACATTCCTGTGGGAGCTGTCAGTCAGGAGGAGGGTCATCTTCATGTTGAACAACTTGTCTCTACCCTGTGAGTAGGATTTGGATGCAGGTGGAATGATCTCTCTGCTGTCTCTCCATTCCATCTGAGGCTCTGGGAACCATCCTTCTGAATTACACTCCACTGTAACATCTTTGATATTGGGAGGATATACAAGAAACTGTATTTCTAAGCTTGCTGCTGGTTGGAAAGAAAGAGGAAGAGCAGTATTTTAGGTGAAGGGATGGGAAACCAAACAGAGAAATAAAAGCCATCCTCTACATGGACCAGGACATGCCTATTTGTTTAATTGATTCATTCATTCACTTAAAAATATTTATTGGTTATTTACTAAGTCTAGGAGATAGGTTATGTCTTTGGATTAAAATAATGAACCCAAAACACCCTCAGATCTCATGAAATGTATGGTTTCATGGTTTTTTTTTTTTATCTTTCATTTAATGAATATAAATTTCCAAAGTACGACTCATGGGTTACAATGGCTTCCCCCCCATACCGTCCCTCCCACCCACAACCCTCCCCTTTCCCACTCCCTCTCCCCTTCCATTCACATCAAGATTCATTTTCGATTATCTTAATATACAGAAGATCAGCTTAGTATACCTTAAGTAAGTATTTCAACAGTTTGCTCCCACACAGAAACATAAAGTGAAAAATAATAGATGATTTTTTTTTAAATGATGATGAAATCAGATCAGACCTATTGTCATGTTTAATCCCAGTGAGAGTCAAGTTGGGAATTGATAATTTCTTTCTTTCTTTTTTTTTTTTTTTACAGAAGATCAGTTTAGTGTACATTAAGTAAAGATTTCAGTCGTTTGCACCCCCATAGAAACACAAAGTGAAATATACTGTGTGAGTACTCGTTATAGCATTAAGCCTCAGTGTACAGCACGTTAAGGACAGAGATCCTACATGAGGAGTAAGTGCACAGTGACTCCTGTTGTTGACTTTACCAATTGACACTCCTGTTTATGGCATCAGTAATCTCCCTATGCACCAGTTACGAGTTTCCAAGGCTATGGAAGCCCCTTGAGTTCTCCGACTCTTATCTTGTTTAGACACGGTCATAGTCAAAGTGGAGGTTCTCTCCTCCCTTCAGAGAAAGGCACCTCCCTCTTTGAAGACCTGTTCTTTCCACTGGGATCTCACTCACAGAGATCTTTTTGCCAGAGTGTCTTGGCTTTCCATGCCTGAAATACTCTCATGGGCTTTTCAGCCAGATCCGAGTGCCTTTAGGGCTGATTCTGAGGCCAGAGTGCTGTTTAGGACATCCGCCATTCTATGAGTCTGCTGAGTATCTCACTTCCCATGTTGGATCACTCTCCCCTTTATTTATTCTATCGGTTGGTGTTAGCAGATACTAGACTTGTTTATGTGCTCCCTTTGACTCTTAGTCCTTTCATTATGATCAATTGTGAACTGAAATTGATCACTTGGAGTAGTGAGATGGCATTGGCACATGCCACCTTGATGGGATTGAATTGGAATCCCCTGGTATGTTTCCAACTCTACCAATTGGGGCAAGTCAGCCCGAGCATGTCCCAAATTATACATCTCTTCCCTCTCTTATTCCCACTCTTATGTTTAACAGGGATCACATTTCAGTTAATTTTCAACACTTAAGAATAACTGTGTGATAATTACAGAATTAAACCAGTCATATTAAGTAGAACAGACAAAAAAAAAATACTATGAGGGATAATGTATTAAGTTGTCCATTAGCAGTCAGGGCTATGCTGATCAAGTCACCATTTCTCATAGTGTCCATTTCACTTCAGGAGGTTTCCTTTTTGGTGTTGAGTCAGTTGTCACTGATCAGGGAGAACATATGGTATTTGTCCCTTTGGGACTGGCTTACTTCACTCAGCATGATGTGTTCCAGATTCCTCCATTTTGTTGCAAATGACTGGATTTCGTTGTTTCTTACTGCGGTATAGTACTCTAAAGAATACATATCCCATAATTTCTTTATCCAGTCTACCGTTGATGGGCATTTAGGTTGGTTCCAGGTCTTGGCTATTGTGAATTGTGCTGCAATAAACATTAGGGTGCAGACCGCTTTTTTGTTTGCCAATTTAAATTCCTTTGGGTAAATTCCAAGGAGTGGGATGGCTGGGTCGAATGGTAGGGTTATATTCAGGTTTCTGAGGAATCTCCAGACTGATTTCCATAGTGGCTTGACCAGTTTGCATTCCCACCAACAGTGGGTTAGTGTCCCTTTTTCCCCACATCCTCGCCAGCATCTGTTGTTGGTAGATTTCTGTATGTGAGCCATTCTAACCGGGGTGAGGTGAAACCTCATTGTGGTTTTGATTTGCATTTCCCTGATTGCTAGTGACCTTGAACATTTTTTCATGTGCCTGTTGGCCATTTGGATTTCCTCTTTTGACAAATGTCTATTGAAGTCCTTGGCCCATCTCTTAAGTGGGTTGTTGGTTTTGTTTTTGTGGAGTTTCTTGATCTCTTTGTAGATTCTGGTTATTAACCCTTTATCTGTTGCATAGTTTGCAAATATTTTTTCCCATTCTGTCGGTTGTCTCTTCACTCTCCTGACTGTTTCTTTTGCAGTACAGAAACTTCTCAATTTGATGCAATCCCAATAGTTGATTTTGGCTTTGACTGTCTGTGCCTCCCGGGTCTTTTCCAGAAATTCTTTGCCTGTGCCAATATCTTGAAGGGTTTCTCCAATGTTCTCTAATAACTTAATGGTGTCAGGACGAAGATTTAGGTCTTTAATCCACGTTGAGTGGATTTTTGTGTAAGGTGTAAGGTAGGGGTCTTGCTTCATGATTCTGCACGTGGAAATCCAGTTTTCCCAGCACCATTTATTGAATAGACTGTCCTTGCTCCAGGAATTAGTTTTAGATCCTTGATCAAATATAAGTTGGCTGTAGATGTTTGGGTTGATTTCTGGTGTTTCAATTCTGTTCCATTGGTCTATCCATCTGTTTCTGTACCAGTACCATGCTGTTTTGATTACAACTGCCCTGTAGTATGTCCTGAAGTCTGGTATTGTGATGCCTCCGGCTTTGTTTTTGTTGTACAAGATTGCTTTAGCTATTCGAGGTCTCTTGTGCCTCCATATGAATTTCAGCATCATTTTTTCTAGATCTGCGAAGAATGTCTTTGGTATCTTGATTGGGATTGCATTGAATCTATAAATTGCTTTTGGGAGAATGGACATTTTGATGATGTTGATTCTTCCAATCCATGAGCATGGAAGATTTTTCCATTTTTTGGTATCCTCTTCTATTTCTTTCTTTAAGGTTTTGTAATTTTCATCGTAGAGATCTTTAACGTCCTTGGTTAAGTTTATTCCAAGGTATTTGATTGTTTTTGTAGCTATTGTGAATGGGATTGACCTTAGCAGCTCTTTCTCAGTCATGGCATTGCTTGTGTATACAAAGGCTGTTGATTTTTGTGCATTGATTTTATACCCTGCTACTTTGCCAAACTCCTCTATGAGTTCCAATAGTCTCTTAGTAGAGTTCTTTGGATCCTCTAAGTACAGAATCATATCGTCTGCAAAGAGGGATAGTTTGACTTCTTCCTTCTTGATTTGTATTCCTTTGATTTCTTTTTCTTGTCTGATGGCTCTGGCTAAAACTTCCAGAACTATGTTAAATAGCAGTGGTGAGAGTGGGCATCCCTGCCTGGTGCCAGATTTCAGTGGAAATGCTTCCAACTTTTCCCCATTCAATAGGATGCTGGCTGTGGGTTTTTTATAAATTGCTTTGATTATATTGAGGAATGTTCCTTCTATACCCAATTTGCTTAGAGTTTTCATCATGAAAGGGTGTTGAATTTTATCAAATGCTTTCTCTGCATCAATTGAGATAATCATATGGTTTTTCTTCTGCAGTCTGTTAATGTGGTGAATCACATTGATTGATTTGCGAATGTTGAACCATCCCTGCATACCAGAGATGAATCCCACTTGGTCTGGGTGGATGATTTTCCTGATGTGTTGTTGTATTCTATTGGCCAGAATTTTATTGAGGATTTTTGCGTCTATGTTCATCAGGGATATTGGTCTGTAATTTTCTTTCAGTGCTGCATCTTTCTCTGGCTTAGGGATTAAGGTGATGCTGGCTTCATAGAAAGAATTTGGGAGGATTCCCTCTTTTTCGATTGTTCTGAATAGTTTGAGAAGAAATGGGATTAGTTCTTCTTTAAATGTCTGGTAGAATTCAGCAGTGAATCCATCTGGTCCTGGGCTTTTCTTTGTTGGGAGGGCCTTTATTACTGTTTCAATTTCTGTTTCAGTTATGGGTCTATTTAGGTTTTCGATGTCTTCATGGTTCAATTTAGGTAGGTTGCATGTGTCCAGGAATCTATCCATTTCTGATAGGTTTTCCTGTTTGCTGGCGTACAGGTCCTTGTAGTAATTTCTGATGATTCTTTTTATTTCTGTGGTGTCTGTTGTTACGTTTCCTTTTTCATCTCTGATTTTATTGATTTGGGTCTTTTCTCTTCTTTTTTTAGTTAGTTGGGCCAATGGGGTGTCAATTTTGTTTATTTTTTCAAAAAACCAGCTTCTCGCTTGGCTGATTTTTTGTAATGTTTTTTTGGATTCAATCCTATTAATTTCTTCTCTGGTTTTAATTATTTCTCTTCTCCTACTAGATTTGGGTTTGGTTTGCTGCAGTTTTTCTAGGTCCTTGAGGTGCGCTGAAAGCTCATTTATTTGGTACCTTTCCAATTTCTTGGTATAGGCACCTATTGCTATAAATTTGCCTCTCAATACTGCTTTTGCTGTATCCCATAAGTTTTGATATGTTGTGTTGTTGTCTTCATTTACTTCCAGAAAGTTTTTGATTTCTCTTTTGATTTCTTGAATGACCCAGTGTTCATTCAGGAGCATGTTGTTCAGTCTCCATGTGTTTGCATACTTTCTGGGGTTTCCTGAGTTGCTAATTTCCAGCTTCATCCCGCTGTGGTCTGAGAAGCTGCATGGTATGATTCTAATTCTTTTAAATTTGCTGAGACTTGCTTTATGGCCTAGTATGTGGTCAATCCTAGAGAAGGTTCCATGCGCTGCTGAGAAGAATGTGAAGTCTGTAGATGTAGGGTTGAAAGTTCTGTAGATATCTGTTAGATCCATTTGGGCAATAGTGTCAATTAAATCTGCTGTTTCCTTGTTGATCTTCTGTCCGGATGATCTGTCTATTTCTGAGAGTGGAGTATTGAAGTCCCCCAGTACTATTGTATTGGAATCTAAATCTCCCTTTAAGTCCCTTAACATGTCTTTTAAATAGACCGGTGCCCTGTAATTAGGTGCATATACATTTATAATAGTTACATCTTCCTGTTGAATTGAACCCTTAATCATTATATAGTGTCCCTCTTTGTCTCTCTTAACAGTTTTTGTATTAAAGTTTATTTTGTCTGATATTAATATGGCTACCCCTGCTTTTTTTTGGTTTCTGTTGGCATGGAATATCTTTTTCCAACCTTTCACTTTCAGTCTGCATGCCTCTTTGTTAGAGAGATGTGTTTCTTGTAGGCAACAAATAGTTGGGTTGTGTTCTGTGAGCCAGTCAGCCAAACGGTGTCTTTTAACTGGAGAATTCAGACCATTAATGTTCAATGTGACTATTGATACGTAGTGACTTTGCCCTGCCATTTTCCCGGAAATATTTTCTAGTATATGCTTTGAGCTTCCCATGCTCTTTTACTGGTAGGTGTTCTTCCTTTCCCTTCTTTCATGTTGATGGCCGTGTTTCTGTGTTTCTGAGTGTAGCACATCTTTAAGTATCTTTTGCAGGGCCGGACGAGTGGCCACAAAGTCTTTCAATTTCTGTTTGCTATGAAAGGTCTTTATTTCACCTTCATTCACAAATGAGAGCTTGGCAGGATATAATATTCTGGGCTGGCAATTTTTCTCTCTTAGCACCTGTGCTATGTCTCGCCATTCCCTCCTAGCTTGTAGGGTTTCTGATGAGAAGTCAGCTGTGAGTCTGATTGGAGATCCTCTGAGAGTAATCTGACGTTTCTCTCTTGCACATTTTAGGATCTTTTCTTTATGTTTCACTGTGGTAAGTTTAATTACCACGTGTCGTGGTGAGGATCTCTTTTGGTCATGTTTATTGGGGGTTCTATGAGCTTCCTGTACTAGGATATCTCTGTCCTTCTCCAAACCTGGAAAGTTCTCTGCTAGTATCTCACTAAAAAGGCCTTCCAATCCTTTCTCTCTCTCCATGCCTTCAGGAACTCCTAGAACTCGAATGTTGGTTTTTTTAATAGTATCCTGTAGATTCCCAACAATATTTTTTAGGTTTCTAATTTCCTCTTCTTTTCTTTGGTTTGACTGTATGTTTTCCTGTGCTCTATCTTCTAAGTCCGATATTCTCTCTTCTGCTTCACCCATTCTGTTTTTAAGGCTTTCTAATGTGTTTGTCATTTGATCTATTGAGCTCTTCATTTCATTTTGATTTCTCTTCACTATAACACTTTCCTGTTCTACTAGTTTCTGAGTTTCATTTTGACTCTTCCTTAAAATTTCGTTTTCACGAGAGAGATTTTCAATCTTGTCCATTAAGGATTTCTGTAGTTCAAGGATTTGCTTTTGAAAACTTCTAAATGTTCTTATCATAAATTTTTTGAAATCCGTATCTTGCATTTCTTCTATCTCATCATCTTCATACTCTTGGCTTGGGGTGTTTTGCTTATTTGGAGGCATCATAGTGTCATCGTTGATCTTGCTCCCTCTATTTCTGTGTTTGTTACTCGGCATAGTTAATTCTTCTTGCGTCACTGTGCGTTTTTTTTTTTTCTTTTTTTTTTTTTTTTATTTATACTGTGTCCGTGTTAAGTGGACTGCCTGCTGTTGGAGGAGCCTTGGAGGCTTGAGATGGGTGCGGCCTGAGAGCTCTGCCTGGTTCTTCCAGGTTAAGGGTGTGCAAAGGTGACACCCTCAGGTTATGCGTGGTAAATCTCTCTCTTTTTATTTATTTATTTATTTTATTTATTCAGGGGGTAAGTAACACCGCAGGGCACGGCTGTGCAGAATTGATGGTATTTAGCTTCCAGTCTTTGGCTCCTCTGGACTCCCACTGGGTTGCCTAGGCTACTGAATTGTAGTGACTCAGTTCCTTAGCTCTCCCCCATTGATATGTAAATCCAGAGAGCAGGCCTGCTCTTTGTCTCTTGGGAATTCTAGCCTTGCAGCCTTGTAACCTTTGCAAGGTTAGGGGGAAGAGAAACCCCGAAGCTTTTTTTTCCCCTTCTTTCCGGTAGTGAGTTTGCTGCACTTTCCGGCCCCCCTCTAGATTCTGACCCCCGTTTCCCCACCAATGTCTCGGGTTATTGAGCTCACCTCCCCTTCCAGCGCCGATGTGTGGACTCGGAGCCCTGAGCGTCCCAAGTCTCCCCGCTGTTGTCTGTGTGGCATGCACTCCCCTTGGAGCACTGGGGCTTCTGCGGCTCGGTCCCGCGACTTGGCTTCCGCGCGGTGGGCGACCTTGTTCTCCCAGTAGGTCCTCCGATTCACGATTCCCGTGCAATTTTTTCCTGGTTCTTTTTTCTGCGGCTACCGTAACTCCCCTTTTATTAAACTAAATTTTCCCGGACTATCGGTGCGCGCCCTCACTATTCCGCCATCTTGGCTCCGCCCCCGAGGTGTCCGGTTTCATGTTTTTTTCTTATATCTTCATGATTAGTCACTTTTGAACCACCATAAAAATTATAAATAATCAACAATATTATAAATGCAAAGTTGCAACTTTACTTGAAACTTTTTTGTAAGTTTTTGCATAAAACATGGTTTAAATAAAATATATAAATATATAAATAAAATATTGCTATATCAAACTAGAGTGCACAACAGTTAAGAGAACATAAGCAAGTTTCAGGACATTGTTTAAAACTTACTTGTGGCCGGCGCCACGGCTCAATAGGCTAATCCCCCGCTTGTGGCGCCGGCACCCCGGGTTCTAGTCCTGGTCGAGGTACCGGATTCTGTCCCGGTTGCCCCTCTTCTGGGCCAGCTCTCTGCTGTGGCCAGGGAGTGCAGTGGAGGATGACCCAAGTCCTTGGGCCCTGCACCCATAGGAGACCAGGAGAAGCACCTGGCTCCTGGCTTCGGATTTCCACTGCTGCTGGGTGGTTTCCAGTTCTGTTAAAGCTACCACCAGTCGAGTGGCTGCTCCTTCTTTCTTTCATTTCACTCATTATAAACTCTGTTTCACTCAGACTGCTTTTGTCTTTTTTAACTTTCAAATTTACTATTTTTTAGTTTTAGCTTTTTAGATTTAATGGTTCCTATAGAGTTCACAGGCATAATTCTCAGAGACTGCTTTGAGATTCACTGAACTTTAATGAGTGTAGGAATGCATTCGATTCTTTTGCTGGCTAAGCCTCATAGTGCTTATTGAATTGGATAACTCTTTCCCAATTCTTCAAAATTCTCAACCATTGAACATTTCATTGTATATTTCATTGTTTATCTCCTACTTTTTTTTTTTTATTATGGGAGCCTTGTGTTTAGCATGTGGGCGCTCAACTCTCTTGGATGTTATCACGACTTCATGCACTATCCATCTGCTCCTTCAAGTGTCCTGGATCAAGATGTTTCATGCTTTGTTTTACCCTTGTAGTATAATAGGTGTTCTTTCAGTTTGGAGACTCAGAAACTCCCCAAGATGAACTTAGTCTTTGACTGGAATATTATGCGGGATTAGGGGACATTTAAGACTCTCCCATTTTTGTCCTTGACTCCACTCTTTGAAGGGAAGATGAAAAATTAGTTGATGCTCAGGTGCTCTCCATTTCCCCAATGTGATGGCCATCCTTGTCTCTCCCACTCCCTCCTGTTACAGGTCACTCAGTAGACTTCCAAATCAATTCACACTTTTCTCACATTTAGGAACTAAGAATTCTTAAGTACAAATGTGTGATTAATCAACTATTATTTAATATATAAAATGTTATTTGGTACATGGAAAGGGAAACTATTTTAGGAATAAATCATCTATTCCCAATTTATTGTGAACATATACAATAAATCTCTGAAAATAACTTCATATATTTGAGCATTGTTGATACAATCAATTTTATTCCCTTAAACTATACAACTTAAATTACACGTCTAAATATTTATTATTTGTAGTGTTTCAAATATGTAACAGCTAAAATTATCACAGATAGAGTAATTATAGGGGCAGCACTGTGGCATAGTGGGTAAAGCTGCTGCCTGCAGTGCCAGCATCCCATACAGGTGCCGGTTCAAGTCCCTGCTGCTCCACTTAAGGACAGAGATCCTACATGAGGAGTAAGTGCACAGTGACTCCTGTTGTTGACTTAACAAATTGACACTCTTGTTTACGGCATCAGTAATCACCCTAGGCTCTTGTCATGAGCTGCCAAGGCTATGGAAGCCTTTTGAGTTTGCTGACTTCGATCTTATTCAGACAGGGTCTTAGTCAAAGTGGAAGTTCCCTCCTCCCTTCAGAGAAAGGTGCCTCCTTCTTTGATGGCCCCGTTCAAAAATGAATTCTTAATACTGGAGTGAATATATAGAGCATAAAACTGGATTTCATATTATTTTCTGTATAGTTGAAATGTGTACAATTTGGGACATGCTCAAGGTGACTTGCCCCAAAAGGTAGAGTTAGAAACATACAAGGGGATTCCAATTCAACCCCATCAAGGTGGTGTGTACCAATGCCATCTCACTAGTTCAAGTGATCAATTTCTTTCACAGTTGATCATAATGATAGGATTAAGAGCCGAAGGGAGCACATAAACAAGACTAGTGTCTGCAAATATTAACCGATAGAATAAAAAAGGGAGAGAATGATCTAACATGGGAAGCGAGATACACAGCAGAATCATAGAATGGCAGGTGGTGTCCTAAACAGCACTCTGGCCTCAGAATCAGCCCTTAAGGCATGTGTATCCGGCTGAAAAGCCCATGAGAGTATTTCAGGCATGGAAAGCCAAGACACTCTGGCAAAAAAAAAAAAATGACCTAAATGAAAGATCTCCGTGAGTGAGATCTCAGTGGAAAGAACGGGTCATCAAAGAAGGAGGTACCTTTCTCTGAAGGGAGGAGAGAACTTCCACTTTGACTACGACCTTGTCTAAATATGATCAGAGTCAGTGAACTCAAAAGGCTTCCATAGCCTTGGCAGCTCATGACAAGAGCCTAGGGTGATTACTGATGCCATAAACAAGAGTGTCAATTTGTTAAGTCAACAACAGGAGTCACTGTGCACTTACTCCTCATGTAGGATCTGTGTCCTTAATGTGCTGTACATTGAGATTTAATGCTATAACTAGTACTGAAACAGTATTTTTCACTTTATGTTTCTGTATGGGTGCAAACTGTTGAAACCTTTACTTAATATATGCTAAACTGATCTTCTGTATATAAAGAGAATTGAAAATGAATCTTGATGTGACTGGAAGGGGAGAGGGAGTGGGAAATGGGAGGGTTGCGGGTGGGAGAGAAGTTATGCAGGGGAAGCCATTGTAATCCATAAGCTGTACTTTGGAAATTTATATTCATTAAATAAAAGTTATATTCTGTAATTATCACACAGTTATTCTTAAGTGTTGAAAATTAACTGAAATGTGATCCCTGTTAAATACAAGAGTGGGAATAAGAGAGGGAAGAGATGTATAATTTGGGGCATGCTCGGGCTGACTTGCCCCAATTGGTAGAGTTGGAAACATACCAGGGGATTCCAATTCAATCCCATCAAGGTGGCATGTGCCAATGCCATCTCACTACTCCAAGTGATCAATTTCAGTTCACAATTGATCATAATGAAAGGACTAAGAGTCAAAGGGAGCACATAAACAAGTCTAGTATCTGCTAACACCAACCGATAGAATAAATAAAGGGGAGAGTGATCCAACATGGGAAGTGAGATACTCAGCAGACTCATAGAATGGCGGATGTCCTAAATAGCACTCTGGCCTCAGAATCAGCCCTAAAGGCACTCGGATCTGGCTGAAAAGCCCATGAGACTATTTCAGGCATGGAAAGCCAAGACACTCTGGCAAAAAGATCTCTGTGAGTGAGATCCCAGTGGAAAGAACAGGTCTTCAAAGAGGGAGGTGCCTTTCTCTGAAGGGAGGAGAGAACCTCCACTTTGACTATGACCGTGTCTAAACAAGATAAGAGTCGGAGAACTCAAGGGGCTTCCATAGCCTTGGAAACTCATAACTGGTGCATAGGGAGATTACTGATGCCATAAACAGGAGTGTCAATTGGTAAAGTCAACAACAGGAGTCACTGTGCACTTACTCCTCATGTAGGATCTCTGTCCTTAACGTGCTGTACACTGAGGCTTAATGCTATAACGAGTACTCAAACAGTATATTTCACTTTGTGTTTCTATGGGGGTGCAAACGACTGAAATCTTTACTTAATGTACATTAAACTGATCTTCTGTAAAAAAAAAAAAAAAAAAAAAGAAAGAAATTATCAATTCCCAACTTGACTCTCACTGGGATTAAACATGACAATAGGTCTGATCTGATTTCATCATCATTTAAAAAAATCATCTATTATTTTTCACTTTATGTTTTTGTGTGGGAGCAAACTGTTGAAATACTTACTTAAGGTATACTAAGCTGATCTTCTGTATATTAAGATAATCGAAGGCCGGCACCGCGGCTCACTAGGCTAATCCTCCACCTTGCGGTGCCGGCACACCGGGTTCTAGTCCCGGTCGGGGTGCCGGATTCTGTCCCGGTTGCCCCTCTTCCAGGCCAGCTCTCTGCTGTGGCCAGGGAGTGCAGTGGAGGATGGCCCAAGTGCTTGGGCCCTGCACCCCATGGGAGACCAGGAGAAGTACCTGGCTCCTGCCATCGGATCAGCGTGGTGCGCTGGCCGCAGGGCGCCGGCCGCGGCGGCCATTGGAGGGTGAACCAACGGCAAAGGAAGACCTTTCTCTCTGTCTCTCTCTCTCACTGTCCACTCTGCCTGTCAAAAAAAAAAAAAAAAAAAAAAAAAAAGATAATCGAAAATGAATCTTGATGTGAATGGAAGGGGAGAGGGAGTGGGAAAGGGGAGGGTTGTGGGTGGGAGGGACGGTATGGGGGGGGAAGCCATTGTAACACATGAGTCGTACTTTGGAAATTTATATTCATTAAATAAAAGATTAAAAAAAAAAAGTTAAAAAAAGTTGTCTTCATTGAATTATACCCCATATACTGATATACCATTTTTCCTCATTTTATGATCCTTTTCATGAATCCCACACTATGTAATATTGATATTCCTACTTCTAAGAAAAAATAAATTTGTGTGTATGTATATGACAATTACACATAAAGTGAACATTACAAGCTGTTAAAATAAAAATAAATAAGTATTTTTTAAAATAGTTCTTAAAAATCAACAAAAAAAGACTAACAATGTCAAGAATATGTGGAGTTAGGAATTTCAGTGAAAAAATAATTTTTGGAAAGATACTCAACCTGACTCATTAATTAAAAAGGTAAAATATAATGACTGTGAGATCATGTTTTTCTTCTGTTATGTCTGGAGAAGAGAAAAGGCTCTGATTCCTGTAATACCCACTTGAAAAACTCACATATGATATTTGTAGAACTGCAAATTGTTAACTATTTCAAATAGCATTTTCAGTATAATAAAACCTTTGACAAGCAGCTCCATTCATACAGATATTCCCTACAGGTGTACTTAAAACATATGTGCAAAGATGTCTGTGGCAATTTTTTTTTATTCGTTAAAAATTGTATACCATCAATAGATATTCGTCAGTAAGATTTCTACCACTTAACAGTGGATGCTAGAAATTTGAGGTCTTTTTATAAAATTTCAGAATATTCTATGTTCTCCAAATTATCTATATTTATTTCTATTTTGCATAGATCCCCTCACACATGCAAATTCTCGTCACCTATAAAGACTCCACCAGCCTATTCCATTTTGCCTCATCTTATGCCCTATGGTACTGATAACTGACCTGGATTCCAAGATGGATCCATGTAAGTAAATCACATCTTCTCAAATTAATATTGAGTTGTCAAGGCAAACTATTGGGACTTCTTCATTTCTTTTTCCTCTCTGGACCCTAACCCAAATCTACGTACATGATAAAGAAAACTTGCTGATTTGAAATAGTTAATTCTTCCTAATAAGAAGTTGGATCCCATAGCACACATTATACCCTATATATTATACCCTATATATTAAACCTTTTTTTTTCCGACAGGCATAGTGGACAGTGAGAGAGAGAGAGACAGAGAGAAAGGTCTTCCTTTTTCCGTTGGTTCACTCCCCAATGGCCGCTGCAGCCGGCACACCACGCTGATCTGAAGCCAGGAGCCAGGTGCTTCTCCTGGTCTCCCATGAGGGTGCAGAGCCCAAGCACTTGGGCCATCCTCCACTGTACTTCCGGGCTACAGCAGAGAGATGGACTGGTTCTAGTCCACGGCCGGGACTAGAACCCAGTGTGCTGATGCCGCAGGCGGAGGATTAGCCTATTGAGTCGTGGCACCGGCCCCTATATATTAAACCTTAAAAACAATGATCAAATGAGCTTGTCCCTTGCTTTTTCTGGCATTCTTAATATCACAAAGGCTCATAAGGCTGGTGAGAGATTCATACCTGAAGTTGGTGTTACCCTCTGAAGAAGGTGCGTGACAACCAAATATCTGGAGAGAGATAGTCCTGTGGTTCCCATTCTACCTGTAGTAAGTAATGGGACAAGTTCAGAAATAGTGATAAGTGAAGTAAGTTATTGTAGAAATCAAATATTTCCTTGTCATTCTACAATAATAAACTCTCAAGTAGAGCTGCCAAATAAAATGCAAGATGCCCAGTTAGATTTTGTTAGATAAGCAATTAATAGTGTTTATATAACCATTTTCCCAGCAATATTTAACCTCCTATAAATTTTATTTGCTGAGACTTGGAACCTTACTTTGAAGCATAAGATGAGGCAAAATGGAATAGGCTGGTGGAGTCTTTATAGGTGACGAGAATTTGCATGTGTGAGGGGATCTATGCAAAATAGAAATAAATATAGATAATTTGGAGAACATAGAATATTCATGTACGTTCAGTACAATGAAAATCCAACCAGAGGTTTCTTTCCAATTAAATAATTGTTTCCTACAAAGCTTGATGCTATTTATCCTTTGGTTTTAACCAGTTTCTCTAGAGAAGGTGGTGGCAGGCCTAGGGAACAGTTCCCTATCTCCAAGTCCTTGCTAATGTAAGCATCTGTCATAATAAGTTACACAGTCAGGTTTTTTTTCCTGTTTAAAAAATATTTATTTGAAAGGCAGAAAGACAGAAATATATAGAAATCTTCCATTCACTGGTTTACTCCCCAGATCCTACAACATTCAGGACTGGGTCAGGCTGAAGTCAGGAGGCCAGGACTGAAACCACTTCTCCTGTGGATGGCAGGAACTCAAGCACTTCAGCTATCACTGCTGTCTTCCCGGGTCTGTTTTTTTTTTTTAACTTTTATTTAATGAATATAATTTCCAAAGTACAGCTTATGGATTACAATGGCTCCCCCCCAATAACTTCCCTCTCATCCCCTTCTAACTCTCCCCTTCCATTCACATCAAGATTCATTTTCAATTCTCTTTATATACAGAAGATCAATTTAGTATATATTAAGTAAAGATTTCAACAGTGTGCACCCACATAGAAACACAAAGTGTAAAATACTGTTTAAGTACTAGTTATAGCATTAAATCACACTGTACAGCACATTAAGGACAGAGATCCTACATGAGGAGTAAGTGCACAGTGACTCCTGTTGTTGACTTAATAAATTGACACTCTTGTTTATGGCATCAGTAATCACCCTAGACACAGTCAAGTTTAATGACAGAGAGTTAGCCTTCTGGTGGGGTGAACCAAGTAACTGTTTTAGAGGAAAAGAGGACTTACTTTCCCTGAGTAGTAGCAATCACTCTGACTTCTCAGTTGCTGGAGACATCATAATCAGAGATAGGTGTGTGGACCCATTCAGCCAATAAAGAATGAAGGTGAAAGTGAACTTGTCTTTATCATTCAAATGTGAAGGCATTTTGTCGGTTTTATAATGGTTTGGCTTTGACTCAGCAGACAAATGTAATAGTTGTCTATTTCTACATTAAAAAAAGAGAATCTTGCTAAGTGCTAGGGATATTCAAAAGTGAACAGACAGTTGTTTGGTAACAATAATGTGCAAATGTCACCTTATAGAACCCTGGAGAGAAAAATTGCTCTTCAGTATCAAGAAGGTCCAGAGTGTTTAGTGAGAAGGTGGCATCCGCATCGTGAAGAAAGAGGTGGCTCATCTTTCTCGAGCAGTATGAAACCAGTGAGGACACACATCAGGATCAATATGTGCAAACCTCATTCGCCACAGGGGATTAAGGAAAATCTAGTAAGATGGAAAACTGTGCAAGTTATCAAATTGTGAAGGCTTTACGTACTAGGTTAATAAATGTAAGCTTTATCCTCCATGTTACTGACCCAGGATGTATGGTGTCTAAAAGCCAGGTACTGCCCAGGTTGAAAACCTGTCTTTAATTTAATTGTATGAGCTCAGCAAGTTACTAAAACTCTGTGGCTCCAGTTTTTCACCTGTAGACAGGAGATAATAATTTCTTCCTCATTCTATCTACTCTTGGAATTAATAGAGTTGTTATATCTTTTTAAAAAATGAACTTGTTTTTAAAATCTTTTCAAGGTCAACAAATTTCGTGTATTTCATATGTACAGATTTAGGAGCATAGTGTTACTTCCCACCCTCCCCTCCCCCCATCCATGCTCCCACCCTTCCTCCTCCTTTCTCTCTTTTTCCTTGGCGAGTTGTTATATCCTAAGTGGTCAGCATAGTGCTAAGTACTATATTATGGAGTACCATAAAATGTAAGTGATCTAAATATTTTAAGAATTATAAAATATTTATGTTCTTATAGTTTCAGTATTTTTGAAGTTCAGTAGCATTTAATAGAGATCGAAAGTGGAGGCTTTGTCAACAAACTCTCATCCTGGAACCACTATTTAGCTTGCAAGGACTTGCTTTATTGTGTAATCTCACTGTATCTCAGCTCACCCTCCATAAAACAGATAATAAAATAGGATTAATTTAACAGTACTAAATTGGCTAAATATGAGGTGTTTATATTAGAATGGGACATAAAAATGTTCAAAACATAGAGTCTCTAGCTATTAATACAACATTTGTAGTAGTGGAATAGAATGTTCCAATTTACATATTCAAAATGTGATTCTGAAGGCTAGGAAAGGGCAGACCCTGGCAAGCTGCAACAAAAATGTAGCCTAAGTGCGTGCTGTTAGGGAAGGAAAGAAATATAAGAACCACAGCAATTGTACAACTGCTGGGATTCAAGGAGTCTCTGAGTGCAGAGAATAATAGAGATGTGGTTTTACACAATCACCAGGTTTCCTGGATGTGTCATTGGATGAATAAATTATCTCATCTATCATGACCTGAAACTTGAGCTTTGCATTAAGTCCAATTTTGAGCTTCTTTATTGGTTCTATTATACTTTGCACACTTATCACACTCTGTTATAATTGTTAAGGCACAGTAAGAGATTGTTACAGGAACCAGGAGATTGCAGGAATGAAGGTACGTCACCATTAGATTTTTAAGAATGAAATCGTCTTCCCCCCAAAACATGCTGTTACTCCTTGTGTTTAGCATATATTAGATTCCTGGATACCTCCTGCCTGCTCTTTCAGATCCAATCTCTACTCCTCGCCACCATACTCTGTTTCAAAGAAAGCTGAACTCTACTGTCCACAGTTAATCAACTTCCTTCCCTCTGGTTTCTGGACAAGTTTAGCGAGCAAACCAACAATAAGCAGGAGACCACAGCAATGAAAGTGAGAGAGGCTGGAGTTTCTTGCAGCTCCGTAACTGGTGTGTTTCTGTGATGAGCTGTATGCCCAACCGAAAGTCATAGCATCCATTTTCTTACCTGTCTCCCCCGTGGCTCGCTCTGTCCTCAGATTTTAGCTACTTCTTTCTATTGCTACTCCTTCAGGCCTGGGCTGCTCACACTCCCTTTGTTTTGGCTCTTGAAGCTGCATTATTTCTCACAATTTCCCTACATCTTGTCCGCACATTTGTAGACCAGCTCTTTATGGAATGTTCCTTATATATACGAGTTTGATCATCTGTGTCTCACTAGAACCCTGGGTGATGCAGAAATTGATACAGAAGTGGCTCCCGGAGATTGTCAAAATGTACTTCTGAAATCGGGTTTCCATTCTCACCTCTGCTGAGTGTTCAGCTTTTTGTCTTCTGGGTTTAATGTCACATCCATCATAGGAGGACTTTGAGAGGTAGATGCTTACTCTACTATTAGAACTGGCTTTAGTCCCTGTAGCACTTCTTCATGTGCAACCATTCTACATAAATACCATGCATTTTTTCCCATAGTATTCCATACAACCTTGTCTCTGGCTGGGAGATAGTTTTTATAGCAAAGGAAGTGCTCCTAGGAGCTCACTAATTTTACCAAATGCCCGTGATCAATATACAGCTGACTCGACATAGGTTGAGACAGGTTTAGACAGGACACTAGCCCTGCAACACACGAGATCTGTCTTAAACTAGTGGCTGAGTGGCCAGCTCTCCTGTGGTAGAACACACAGGTTTCATGGAAATTTTCCTGGTCCATCCCTCTTCTGTTATGTGCTTATATAAATAAAATCAAAGTGTTTCCTCATAACTCCTCTTGCCTATTAAGGTAACTGAGTTAAAATATATTTTTACGAAAGCTTTAATGTCATATGTTGAAAGTAATTTTTTCTGTTTCACATTTTTAATTGACATATAGTAAGTTTACACATTTATTGGGTACAGTGTGATAAGTTGATACACATATCTGATCTGTATTGATCACATCAGAGTAATTATCAGTTTTATTTCTTTAAACACATCATCTCTTTCTTCTTGGAAAATTCACACTTCTCTCTTTATATAATACATAATAAATCATAGCCTGTGGCCACCCTGTTGTAATGTAGAACAGGAGAACTAATTCCTCCTAACTGTAGATGGTACCAGTTATCTGACCTTCCTCTGTTCCTGGGCTCTTCCCTCCTCCCCAGCCCTTAGAGACCTCTATTATCTGATTCTATCAGTCAGCCTTTTCAGCTTCCACCACACACACACAGTATTTGTATTTCTGTGCCTGGCTTATTTGAGAAAGCGAAAATTTTCAGAAGTAATTTTTTGAGTTGGCCATAAACATCTCACAAAAAGGGATTTCTCTTTTCCTATTTTTGTTAATCGCAACTATTGCCCCATTAGAGAAAAGGAACTATGCTTACAAAAATATGCAATTGATTTTCCCACCAGATGCTGAAAATGTCCTTTTACCATGCATGTAAAGTATTCGTAATTCCATTGTAGCCTCCTTTGGTAATGCCATAGACCTGTCAACATGAATTCGTAATGCCTCTCTTTTTCTGACAGGCAGAGTGGACAGTGAGAGAGACAGAGAGACAGGTCTTCCTTTTCCGTTGGTTCACCCCGCAATGGCCGTCGCAGCTGGCGTGCTGCGGCCGGAGCACCACGCTGATCCAATGGCAGGAGCTAGGTGCTTCTCCTAGTCTCCCATGCGGGTGCAGGGCTCAAGGACTTGGGCCATCCTCCACTGCACTCCCGGGCCACAGCAGAGAGCTGGCTTGGAAGAGGGGCAACCGGGACAGAATCCGGCGCCCCGACCGGGACTAGAACCCAGTGTGCCGGCGCCGCAGGCGGAAGATTAGCCTATTGAGCTGCTGCGCTGTAATGTCTTGAGCTCTGTTATGAATGTGAAACCCTCCCATCTCCTCCCTGTAACTCAATGTCTAATATGTAGCTCTTTGTCCAGGAGTGTTTGCTATCCAATCAATCCTGCATGTAACACAAGTTCCAGCTGGAGCTCTAGCCTGACATGAAGAAAGGCAGTTACCATTAAACCATTTCCCTGGTGCCTCTGCTCTAATGGCCACCTCTAACAGCACCAAATAAAACCTCTCCACTCTCAGCTGTCTTTTGGAGGACCACGTAATAAGGTTTTTATTTAGTAAACCAATCCTATGCATGATTTCAGCACTGGCCAAAACTCCCCAAGTCCTAGCTCTAGAAAAACAGGCATGTGACACTTTGTGATCCATACAGAGAATCACAGGGCAGAATCTGAGGGTCTGTCTATAGGGTGCACACTTTGGTACCTTTTTCTTTATAAGGAAGACCGAGTACTCCACATTGCACAATAACTCTTCCCAGGATTGTAATTTTGTTTTATTTTCAAAACCAGGTCTAGTGAGCTCTCTGAATGACTGGTGTGGCTGCAGAGAAACCAGCTTCCTTTAGAGAGCAATGCTTTTGGTGGGGAGGAGGAAATCCCTTCATACTTGAACATTTTCTAATTGCTTATTTATTGTATTCTGGGGTATGGCATAAGTATGGAGAAGCCATGACCTCAATTGGCAGCTTTTAAAATATTTTTTTCTCTCTCAACACTGTGATTCCTTTAGCAACATGTTTCCATCATTGACAGATAGGCCAAGGTGTCCTACAGAAAAATCTTGGAGCCGGCGCCGTGGCTCAATAGGCTAATCCTCCACCTTGCGGCGCCGGCACACCGGGTTCTAGTCCCGGTTGGGGCGCCGGATTCTGTCCCGGTTGCCCCTCTTCCAGGCCAGCTCTCTGCTATGGCCAGGGAGTGCAGTGGAGGATGGCCCAGGTGCTTGGGCCCTGCACCCCATGGGAGACCAGGAAAAGCACCTGGCTCCTGGCTCCTGCCAGGATCAGCGCGGTGCGCCGGCTGCAGCGGCGGCCATTGGAGGGTGAACCAGCGGCAAAGGAAGACCTTTCTCTCTCTGTCTCTCTCTCTCACTGTCCACTCTGCCTGTCAAAAATAAAAAAAAAAAAAAAAAAAAAATCTTGGGTTAGACCTACGGGGGTCTGGCTGGTGTAAACAGAAGAGAGGGCAGAGCTGGTACGGCTAGCCATGGAGAAAGCTGACTTGGCTGGTGTGGTCCAGAGAAACCAGCTTGTTTACATGCTTCATCCATGACTACTTGCCCTAAGCAGAAAGTGCCTTTCAGGATCTATTTTTGGAGGTTTATTTCGTATGCCGGCTCTCAATTCCAACAGTTTAATACGAAGATCTACGTAGAATGCTAGATGCTACCATAAAAATATTATGCAAAAGGACTAGTCTCACTACCATGCGACTGAGAATCGTATGCACAGGAGTAATATTTTCCTTATTCCTTATCAAACTGTACTTCAGGGTCGGAGCCTGACATTGGCTAAGACACAGAGTTTCAACTGATCATAGAGAACATTGAGAAAAGTTTTCCCCAGAGGCAATTGAGACTTCTGAGTTCATCACATCCTTTTGATTTCCAGATCTCACTAGTCTTCCAGTAGAGATCTGTCAAGACCAGAGATGATGGGATGGGAGCCTCCCCGAGGACAAGAGAGGAAGAGGGGTGGAAGAAGTGAAGACCATCATGAAGAGAAAACTGTATCCTTACAGCTGACTAAATCTCCCCACTCACTCGAGCCTTCTGATTCCAGATCAGGTCTCCAATGTCCCTACAGCTTGAGCTCCAGTTGAGTCACCTGAATTTTCAACAGTGCTTTAGCAATTTTCTTGTGGACTGGGCAAAATGTTCCAGAGTCAGAAGGGACCAGGCATATGAGCCACCCTTCTGCTGCTGTCACACTGCATATCTGAGTCTCCCAGCCTGATACTTACGTTCTTGCCAAGGGAAATTCCCAGGGTGCTGGCTGCTTCAACCTGCAGGTATGAATCTTTGTAAAACTTCAGTGATCACATCTGGCATTATTCAAGTACTGACATGACTTAACTCACGCTGAGAATAAGTCAAACATAACCTGACTAATGCATTTCATGTAATTAGTGCAGAATAATATTTTTAATGTCATACCTGTACTTAGGGAGAAAAGGAAGGGAGCTATGGAAGCACAAACAAAAATCCAGATTAGCCACTTAAGGAAGACTTCAGGGAGCTATCAATGGCTGAGAAGAGAAACAAAATTAACAGTTAGCCCACTTCAGTGAAACAACAGAGTGGGTTTTCCAGGCTGAGGCAGAAAGCTGACTGAAAGGACATAAGAGGATATGATGAACTCAGATGGCTACAAGCAGTTGACTGTGGCTTTAGTGGGAGAGAGAATAGGAGGGAAAGATGAGAGGTAAGCCATAGAGAGAAAAAGGTAAAATTATGAAGAGTACAATTTTGAGAAAAGTATACACAAACTTAAGACTTACACATAATATATAAAACATATCACTTACATGTGATATAGATAATATCCATCCGTAAGAACATGTAATAGCTGCATATATAGGCTTATACATGAAAAGTTCCAAAAATTCATGGAAAATGCATATTCTACAAAAACAATGGATGGATTTTAAAGACACCTTGTAGAAAAATTAACTTATCTTTTATTTTCATTTGAGAACCAGTGAGATAGAAAGAGAGTGAGAGAGAGAGCATTAATTATGCTCCCATCTGCTGGTTCACTCCCCAAATGCTTGCCAGGCCAAACTGACAGCTGCAAGCTCAATGCAGTTCTCTTGAATGGGTGGCAGGGACCCAACTATGTGAGCTGTCACCTGCAGCCTCCCAAGGTGCACATTAACAGGAAGCTAGAATTAGCAGTGGAGCTGGGACTCAAAGTCAGGTACTCTCTAAGGGAGGCTTATGTTATTTTTTTTTTGACAGGCAGAGTGGACAGTGAGAGAGAGAGATAGAGAGAAAGGTCTTCCTTTTCCGTTGGTTCACCCTCCAATGGCTGGTGCGGCCTGCGGGCTACAGCCGGCGCACCGCGCTGATCCGATGGCAGGAGCCAGGTGCTTCTCCTGGTCTCCCATGCAGGTGCAGGGCCCAAGCACTTGGGCCATCCTCCACTGCACTCCCGGGCCACAGCAGAGAGCTGGCCTGGAAGAGGGGCAACCGGGACAGAATCCGGCGCCCCGACCGGGACTAGAACCCAGTGTGCCAGCGCTGCAAGGAGGAGGATTAGCCTAGTGAGCCGCAGCGCCGGCCATGGGAGGCTTATGTTATAACCAACATCTTAGCGACCAGGTCAAGCAACCACCCCAAAACTTGTGTTTTAATTCCACTTTCCACAAGCTTTGTGAAGGGTCCTTGTACTTGTATACACATATATGTATTTATTTATAAATGAATTCCACGTTTAGGTATACACGCTTATATCCATATATACAAAATATATGTGTGTTTATGTGCACACATGTACAATACGTGTATATTTGTAAGTTATGCTAAATGTATAACTGTATATATTTTACATATACATATAATGATGTCTAGATTTGCACGAATATAAGACTATATACACATATATGAATATATGTTCATATAAAATATGCATGGCATAAATATCAGGCAAGAGTAGAGTGAGAATTTATACAAAAATAGTAGCAGAGGAGATGCTGTACAGCTAGATTGATTTGAGATCTGCTTAGGGCACAGAATTGACAGAATGAAGAAGTTTGGTGAATGGAGAGAAGAGTAGTTTAGCTGTGGCTTCATGGAAGAAGAGAACTTTTAACAAATTAGGGCAAACTGGTGACTGTGAATGAATAAGTTTAGGAACAGACTGATTTTAATGTACTGTGGGGATTCTGAGTGTGTGATGTTCAAGAGGAATTTGGTTGGATAGGCTTAGAATTCCTGGTATGTCTTTGATCACCTCTTCCAGAGCTTCAGTTAGGGCCAGTTACCAGCCTTTTTAATACGAGTTCATCTTCTCTTGCAGTGCCCAGGATTTTCTCTTCCAAGTTGCTGCCCCCATCATATTCCAACTGTACCCACTGCCTCAGCATGGGTGACACAATCACTTTAGATCCCTCATGCATAGTTGCATACAGATAAGGCAACTGACCCCTCTCTTGAGTGTTTCATTCTAGTTCTTTTAGGAAAACAGGTAGGTTAATGAAGTAAATTAGATGTAACCAATTCTACAATATTTAAAAATGATCAGAGAACTGATCCTTAGGCTTTATACCCTGATGTGCTCATAAAAATGCTTTGAGATCTGTAGTAGAGCTCTATTATTTCTTCTAGTTGCTCACATTAAAAGAAGAACATCATTCAACTTCCTGTAACTGATTACTTCTTTATGGTTTTCCTTCATAAGCAAAGCAGAAATGGTTTGGAGGATTCTATACTTAAGAGACTAGAACCCAGATTGAATTTTGTTAGATGTTAATTTGATGAATGTGTTGAAAGATTTGGACCCTGAAACATGGGGAAGTAGACTGAGAAAATCCCCAAAGAATGACATGGTTGAGTTACCTAAGATTGCTCCTTCTGCTCTCCTGGTGACCAAGCCCCCAAGATAGTCAAAATCCCTAAACCTGACCATTTCTGAGTTCCTGAATGTAGTGTCCTTCTCCTTTCTGAACTGAACCCAGTAATCTGGGAATGTAGGAATGTGTCTTATGCCTGATATATGGAGCCAGGCAGAATGGATGTCACAACAAGTGCAGAGGAGGCGATGCATAGCCACCATTGATATCTCGTTATCTTTATTTTTTAAAGGAAGCTTATCTATTGATTTTTTTGACAGGCAGAGTGGACAGTGAGAGAGACAGAGAGAAAGGTCTTCCTTTGCCATTGGCTCACCTTCCAATGGCCGCCACGGCTGGCGCGCTGTGGCCGTCGCACTGTGCTGATCCAAAAGCAGGAGCCAGGTGCTTCTCCTGGTCTCCCATGGGGTGCAGGGCCCAAGCACTTGGGCCATCTCCACTGCACTCCCTGGCCACAGCAGAGAGCTGGCCTGGAAGAGGGGCAACCGGGACAGAATCCGGCGCCCCGACCGGGACTAGAACCCGGTGTGCCCGCGCTGCAAGGTGGAGGATTAGCCTATTGGGCTGCGGCGCTGGCCCTATCTATTGATTTTTATGTTGAAAAGTAGAGCAACATACACACACACACAAAGGGAAAGGGAAAGGGAGAGGGAGAGGGAGAGGGAGAGTGAGAGGGAGAGGGAGAGGGAGAGGGAGAAAGAGAGAAAGAGAGAAAGAGAGAGAGAGAGGTTCTATCTGGTGGTTTACTGTCCTGAATGCCTGCAGCAATAACTATGGCTGGGCCAGGTCAAAACAGGGGCCCAGGACTCCAAGCAGGTCTCCCACCTCAGTGGTAAGGACCCAAGAATTATTTTATATAAAATGGGTGTGCTCTATACTCTCTCCCTGCCTCACCTCTTCACCTTGTGCTCTCAGCACTCCTCTGTATCAAATTCTCCATTCCTATACAGTTGAGTCACCTGGGAGATATTTCAGAACTACTTTGAGTGGAGAATGCATGGGTACTTTTAAAAGTTTGCAATCCATAATCTTATGTGTGTAAAGTTAAAAAATAAGAATGGGACTAGGAGAGGGAAGATGAAGAAGGGTGGGAGTGCAGGCAGTAGGGTGAGCAGAATCATTATGTTCCTAAATTTCTATCTATAAAATGCATGGTTTGTATACCTTAAATTTAAAAAGAAAGTTACTCTCTGTGGGGAGCAACTCGGACTAGACTGTTACTGGAATTAAGACTTATTCTATGCATCTGCTTTCCCACAATATGGCGCTGAGAAGGGAGTAACAACTTCTACGCAGCTGCCTCTCACCAACTTGAGTGATGACCTGCAGGAGCTGATCCTGCTCCTGATTGGAGGAGAGCAGCGTACTCGGCGTGTGGGTAGCAGAGTTGGGATTGGTGGAAGAGGACTATGAAGGAGGAGAGAGACAACATGCACCAGGAACATCTAAGAGGAACACCTGTGCAGCCCCCGAGAGAGCCGGCCGGTGGTGTGCCGCTCCCCTGCGGAAGTGGGGAAAGTGGCAGGGGGCCCACCCCTCCACGGAGGTGGAGGGACAGTAGGCAACCCGGGAAGAACCAGCAGCAAACCCGGGGAGGGCCGAGCAGACGAAAGAACAGCGCAGGGTCCTGTGTCATTCCTCCACGAAGAGGGGGAGCGACATAATGGTGCCATGACTCGGATAGGAAACCTAGGCAGGGTTTAGTGTTGTTCCTCCACGAAGAGGGGGAGCGACACTCTCTATAACCAATAACCAATAAAAGTTTTTGATTTGACCTTAAGAGTTATTTTGTTTAGTTTTTAAGAATTATGAGTGTCATGGTAGCTGAGCTTTCTAATTTGGGGTATTGAAAATCAATTCCAAACATTATTAGCTTTGGTGTTCTGTGACTATTCTGATTTTTTAGTTATGAGTGTGGGAGTGCTTGCTGTGTTATGGAGAAACTGTTAAATGAGAAGTAGTTTCATATGTTGTTATCTCCACCCATTGAATTATGTAATGAGAACATTTGCATTCATTCTCTGTTTAAATTCAGATACGGAAAAAAAAAAAAAACCCTTCTGAAACAAAGTAGGTAGATTTACACGGTCTAAAAAAATTGAGAGGTCACATAAGGCAATTGTCATAAAAGAAAGCAATGATAGTTAAAATCTCATCAAAAATTAAAAATACTCACTCCTTCAAGCAATTTTGAAGATTTCTGGCTTTTGCCAGAAATTTTCAAGTGTCACCCAAACTTAAGCAAAAGGAAAAGTTTATAAGCAACAAAATTATAACTTATCTGTATCTCTGCAATTTCCAGGAAAACAGATAGCCTGAAATTGCCATGAACTGGTGAGGCACAGGCACTTACTCACCTGGGACAGAGCAAAGAAAGCAAATTGGTATTAAGATTGCAGCTCGAATTGTAAAGAGGTAAAGATCGAGTGTGGGCTAGTATGAGGTTTGTATAAATGTTTACAGGACGAGCACACAAAAGGAGTTTGCAACCACGTGCAGGAGCTTTGCTCTGGACCTCAGCAGTTAGTCACAAGAATGACGGGAGGCAGGGAAAGTGACCCGAGAAAGCTTCCCTTGTCATACAAGCCTAGGAGGAAGTGGAAGCTTGGTCTACAGAGAAGGCAAAAGCTACACCAGCTTATGGATCAGTGTTAAGACCCTGGCAGAGGGGCAGCAAACTCCATCACTTACAGGTACAAGTGAAGACCTATTGCTACATCAAAAGGAAATGAAAGTTTCCTCTACCCCTGATAAAGGGTCAGGAAACTGTATTTGGCATAAACTGTTAGAAACAACTCCCAATAGAGGAAGCTAGGATGATTGAGAAAGTCTCACATCTGAGACTCAGGCACACAAGACCTGCCCAAATTTGAGATAGTGCAGGACAACAGAGGACGTCTCCCTATTCCCTACCATCTGGGTAGTAATCATTGAGTGACAAGTGTTAGCCAGTTTCTACTTGCTCTGGGAGAGAAAAGAGCACAGTGTTCAGAAGCAAAATTGCCTTCAAATCATAGCATTCTGCCCATTGAATGAGTTCCTGCAACTCATGTCCTTTTCACATAGAAAATGCAGTCATTCTGTCCTATAGCCCTAAAGTTAAGATGTTAATTTAAAAGTCCAAAATTTCATCTAAGACTCAAGGCAAACCTTTCTACCAGTGAGACCCTGTAAAAGCAAGAGCATGTTACATACCTCCAAGATACGACAGGTACATGGTCTAAACTTCCGTTCCAACATATGATAACAGGCAAGTAGACAGGAGTAATTGGACAAGGAAGTCTGAAATCCCAAAAAAGCAAGTGTTAAATTCCAAAGCTACATGTCTGGTGTCCAGGGCATGCTGCGTTGAGGGTGCCATGGGGGAATTAGGCAAGAAGATAAGGTAGGAACAGATGAGCTGAAATATTTTCCCCTACTTTCTGTATAGCCCTGCACTTTCACCCCACACCCTTACCTGTCAATCCAGTGTGCCCTCTTTCCCATGATGCACCTGTGTCTCATCCAGGACCAAGAAGGAAGAGATCACTATGGCCATGTGGAAGTGAAGATTCACATGGAGGTGCCATGAAACACTCAGAGAGACTTATATACACTAAACCCCACTGAGAATCAACACAATTTGTTATTTAATCAGGACACCACTCCCTACCTCACAGAAAGGATTGATACCTGTGGAAATGCTTTTTACCTTTTGGTTTCCGGGCTGTGCTTCTGGGTCCTTCTCTGAACCCCCACTTTCATTACTCATAGGCAGCTCTCTTGCCCAACATGATGGGTGTGTCTCCATATGGGGATGCCCACACTCATCCATGAATGTATAGCCACTCTCTCTTAAATAAATCATTCTCTCACTTGTGCACTGTATGTGTGCTTCTGTTTTGAATCTTATTTCTGCTGGGAAAAGAACTTGAAGCAAAAATTGAGATACTATGCCCACAGCATGGGCTGGGCTCTTCAGGACTGGGACAGGCCCTGTGTGGTTTTCCTGGTCGTAGCTCATAACTGAGTTTGCACAGCATGGAGTCTCATCTCTGTCACCCCACTAGCCCCTGTTCTGGTGGGAACTCTGTGGAAGCTCCCACCCCATATTCCCACTTTGGCATTGGCCTGGTCAAAGCTCTCTTCAGTGGCTCTGCTTCACAGCGGGTCTGTGCTTGGGTCCCAAATTGTCCAAGATATCCTTTGAAATATAACTGAAGGCCTCTGTGCCCCCCGTGGCCCTGTGGGCATCTGCCTACATGACTGCTCTCTGAGGCTTTTCCAGATGGACATGAAGCATTACTGGTTACACTGGCTTCACTCTCACAACTCCACTAGGCATTACCTCATCAGAGGCTCCCACGCTGCAGCAAAGCTCTGTCTGGCTTTCCAGGCTTTCTGTTGAAATGGCGGAAACCACCATGACCCCATAACTCTTGCATTCTGAGCACTTGTAAAACCAGCATTTTGTAGGTGATGCCAAAGTCTTCCACATGCATAAACTTACCTGCATCCATTTTTTTTGTGTCTTCAATCTCCTTCAATAATACCTTGTAAATTTTAGTGTTGACGTCTTTCACATCTTTGGTTAAATTTATTCCAAGGTTCAATATTTTATAGCTATTAAAAACAATTTTTTGTAGGTTTTTTTTTGACAGGCAAAGTGGACAGTGAGAGAGAGAGAGACAGAGAGAAAGGTCTTCCTTTTCTGTTGGTTCACCCCACAATGGCCTCTGTGGCCAGCATGCTGCAGCCAGCGCACTGTGCTGATCCAAAGCCAGGAGCCAGGTGCTTCTCCTGGTCTCCCATGCGGATGCAGGGCTCAAGGACTCGGGCCATCCTCCCAGGCCACAACAGAGAGCTGGACTGGAAGAGGAGCGACCGGGACAGAATCCGGCACCCTGACCGGGACTAGAACCCGTGGTGCCGGTGCCACAGGTGGAGGATTAGCCTAGTGAGCCCCGGTGCTGGCCCTGTAGGTTTTTTTAAAGATTAATTTATTTGGCAGGCAAAGTTACAGAGAGAGAGAGGTAGAGACAGAGAGAGGTCTTCCATCTGCTGGTTCACTCCCCAAATGACCACAATGGCTGGAACTGAGCTGATCAGAAGCCAGGAGCCAGTAGCTTCTTCCGGGTCTCTCACGTGGGTGACAGGGACCCAGGTACTTGCAGGCCATGCTCTACTGCTTTCCCAGGCGTATTAGCAGGGAGCTGGATCAGAAATGGAGCAGTTGGGACCTGAGCGGGCGCCCATATGTGATGCTGGCACTGCAGGCAATAGCTTTATCAATTAGGCCACAGCGATGGCCCCTGTAGATACAATTCTAAGAACATAATGATATTGCCTTCCTCAATCCCTCCCTCTTCCTCTCCCTCAGTCCCTTTTTCCTTCTCAGTTTCTTTCATTTTTTAAGTTTTTGAGATAACATATTTTAAAATTATATTATAGTAAAAAGGTTTAATGCTTCACTGAGTAAGAAGTTTAACAAAAAGAAAAGAGACCCTAGTTTAGTGGGAATATAAAAATTGAATGGAAAAATGACCATTTCACCCAAAGTTTAAAGTAATCACAGATCATTAAAACTATAGCAGTATAACATTTTTGACCATTGGTTTGACAAAGGTATAAAACAAAGTTTACATGCAGAACTTTTCCTTTTGATGTAATATGATTTGTTTATTTTTGCTATTGTTTTCTGGTTTTGAGGTCTTATTCAAAAAATCTGTCCATTCCAATGCCTGAAATATTACTCCTGTGTTTTCTCAAAATAGTTTCACGTTTTCAGGTCTTGCATTTACAATTGTAATTTGAGGGGCTGGTGTTGTGGTGTAGCAGGTAAAGCTGCCACCTGCAGTGCTGGCATCCCATATGGGCACTGGTTCTAGTCCCGGCTGCTCCACTTCTGATCCAGCTCTCTGCTATGGCCTGAGAAAGCAGTAGAAGATGGCCCAGGTCCTTGGGTCCCTGCACCAGCATGGGAGATCTGGAAGAAGCTTCTGGCTCCTGGATTCAGATAGGCGCAGTTCCGGCTGTTGCGGCCAACTGGTGAGTGAACCAGTAGATGGAAAACCTCTCTTTCTCTCTCTCTGCCTCTCCTTCTCTCTCTGCATAACTCTCACTTTCAAATAAATAAATAAATAAATAAATCTTTAAAAATTGTAATTTGAGTTGATTTTTTTGTATGTGGTGAGACACAGAGGGTCTAATTTCATTCTTCTGCAGAAAGATACCTTCTGCATTCATTTATTGAAAAGGCCAGTGTGTATTCTTAGCACTTGGCAGAGATCATAGGTGTACTGGTTCACTGTTATGTTCTCTCCTGCTCCATTGGTCTATACATCTATTTTTCAACCAATGCCATGCTGCTGTGATTACAATCAAGTAGTATATTGTAAATTGGGGTAGTGTGATGCCTCTTGCTTTGGTCCTTTTGCTTCATATCACACTTACCACTTGGGACTTTTTGTGCTTCTATATAAATTTTAGGATGTTTTTTCCAGTTCTGTAAAAAAGTCATTGTTTTTTAATAGCGATTATACTGAATCTGTAGATAACTGAGTAATATGGACATTTTAACTATGTTTATTCTTCCAGTCCATTAATATGAAATGCTGCTCCATTTTTGTGTGTCCTTTTCCATTTATTTCATCAATGCTTTATAGTTTCCTTTGTAGATATCTTTTTATTTCTTAGCTTAATTTTTCCTAGGTATTTTATTTATTTATTTGTAGGTATTATAAATGGGATTGGTTTTTTGATTTATGTTTGCTTATGAGTTCCAATAGTTTCTGGTGGAGACTTTGATTTTTTGTGTATATAAATTCAGGTCATCTGCAGCAATCAATGTTTAATTTCCTCCTTTCCAGTTTTTATGTCCTTTATTTATTCTTCTTGCTTCATTTTTCTGGTAAGAGTTTCAAATACATTCTCCCTTTGCTGGACAGTAAGAAACACAAACATACTTTAATCTTTGCAGGTACAGCTTCTGGACTCATTCAAGCTTTTTCTAGAAAGAGAGCTCACCAAAGTGCCATCATCAAAGACCTCAAAAAGGTAAATGTGATGTACAGATACTCTCACCACATTTACGGGAATCAAGGTATCCATTTCACGAGAAATGCTATCCAGAATTATGCTTCAACACATGATATAGCATGACACTTTTACCTTTTATAACCCTCAGGCAGTAGTATGGTGGAGACAAAGAACAGCTTATTAAAACACCAAATCCCAGTCTTATTAGGTAAACCTACCTTGGCCAGCTTGACTAAAATTCTTAGTGAAGCATTGTTAAATTTAAATACCAAGACACTATCATTCTTGCCCCATATGAACACCAGGGGCTTTGACCCCAGCATCAAACACCATCCAGATGCTGTGCTGCCTGAGTTGGTGCACAGATGGAGAACTGTTGTTTTGAACACTGCAGATGCTAATGCAGGGGAAGGGAAAATTAAGTGGAAACTCAAATGAAGTGTTCCTTCAGGATGGATTAGATGTTCTTCCCACCTGTCAGAAGTTTCTGGCCCACCTAAAGTGACTCCTGTTGATCCTGGTGGATTCTCACCCTTTGGTTGTGGCTATGTCATAATGAGCTGAAGGAAACACTTCGGGGCACTAAAGTTGGTCTCTGTGTTTGGCATGCTGTTTTACCATGAATTTAGAAATCACTGATGGACCCCATCCCGCCAGTCAATGTGTATGTTATGTTCCACTGCAGCAGGCCCTAGCTGCTTCTGCCAGGTCTCACAGAGATGACAATACCCATGTTGTCTTGCTGGATGGCGCATATTTAGTGTTATAAGTACCTGCTCAACATTTATTTTTTCACTTCTAGCTATGGCCTGAAACTTTTATTGCTGCTGTTTCTGGTGAGGTCTGTTTTTGAAGCCAATATTTTCCTACAATAGGCTCACCTTTATGCACAGAGCTGTAATGTCTCTGCATGTTGGGTATGTGGACAACTTCCCTTGTCAAGTTTACCTGGACTACTTTGATGGCTATCCCCACAGAGGTCAGAATGGAAAACCTTGAGTAAATACATCATGAGGCCCAACAGTTGCAAAGCACTTGATTATGTCTGACATAGCAAATCTTAACATTACTCAGTGACTCATAAAATCTTTTCTAAATCAACCTTGTCATGGTTTCCTTTTCATGCTCGAGTGTAGTGCCAAACAAAAGGAAGTGTGGCCTTATGCTGAACCCAAAAAGCCAAAAGTCACAAATGTACAGATACAAGGAGATTTTGAGAAAATTTCAGACAGGCTCTTGTGGGTGATCCCTGGTTATTGACCCTTAAGTCAATTTGTAGCCTTATCTTGGAAACAAGCGAATTCTACTAGATACAAGCATCCTAATCATACTAGGCATGTGAATTGCATACAAACAGAGCATTTTAATCACACCATAAATCATTTTTAAAAAAACAGGTTTGCCACAGATTAGAGTTAGTGATCAAATATTTATTGGATCGCCCCTAATGGGACTTAATGGCTTTGTGGCACTAATCCATGGCCTTGGTTGCAGCATTGGTAGTTAGACCATTCCACACTAGGCTTCATATGGACACAGGGTAGAGGTCTTTCAATTCTGCCTCAGCTTTTGACCTGTTTCTCCTCCAAGCATGGTGATCCCATTCTGGTTTTCAATGGTACGACTTTCTGCCTTCTTTTCTCATTTCCTCATTATGTCATTGCACATATTGAGATCCTAACTATCTTTACACTACATGCCCTCAGTGATAGAAAATATGAATTAGTTATGGTCAACTATGAAGTAACTTACACAAGAAAAGTGGCACCACAGAACCACATGCACCTTGATAGTGTAACAGTACACTAAGGGGGGGGGGAATCTGTGCTATTATTAGGACACAATTCCGAGGGGACATCCCTTATGATAATACTGATACCACAAACCTCATGTCACACATGAGTACCCAAATCACTTATATTATGTCTTCTCTCATATTCTACACCCTCTTTTTTATTCTTTCATTAGTGTTTTCAATGGTGTAGGTTTCAGGTTCAAGGTGGTGAGGCTGGGCCCAGGACACCCAGGCCTGGGGCTAAGTCCCAGTTGATGTGTGAGGCAGTTTCTGTTCTTGGCTATATCTGCTGCCCTTGCCACAAGTCCCAGGCTCTGTGTCTGTCACTTAATCAAGAACTTGTCTTTGTGTGGCTGCTTGGAGACATGCTCAGGGTAGAAGTCAAATTGTAGTAGGTGTGAAAAGTAAATGAGGATCAGTATGTCCAGCACAAGCAGGATGCTCAGAAGGAAGCTGTCCAGGGTCCTCTGGCCCACATACTACAGTAAGAAATTGGCGAGGTAGGCCTGAGGGGACAAGTGAAAGAGAAAGTACATGACCAAGCTGACATACTTGTTGACACAGCAGAGGAGACGATCCTGGGCATTGTGGATCTTCATCATCATGTGTGTGATAAGGAAAACATTGCTGACCTCCACCAGGAATGTTAAGACACCCTTACAAACAAAACTGCTCCAAAAGATGGCTGAGAACAAGGCGCCCATGGCCATGATGCAATGGACAAAGTATCCCAAGAAGCTCATGTGTGACCACTAACCACGATGTCTGCCAATGTCACTGGTTTGACTTATTGAGTTCCTAGTGGGAAGTATTGAATGTTATTGTTATTCCAGTAATCATTCTTGTCTCTTTTATGAATCTATATTGCTTCAATAGAGTCTGTAAATGCTGGCAAGACCATGTCAAAAATCCATTGAAGGTCTATGTCACATCCTAGAAGAGGGGAGAGAGTGAGGCTGTAAGAGCCAGTTGCAAGTGGTGGACTGTAGAGATCTAGCTTGATAATACTGTGGCCATCTTGATTGTAACCACCATCTTGCTCTCTAGATCACCCTGACAGTCACCCCAAACCATGTAGGATAGTGTCATTTAGATAAAATGCCACTCTTACCTGATGGCCATCATGTCTCTTATAAATGTAAATATTTCTTGAGAAAGTCCAGGTGCATTCTGGTCAGCCACAGGACAACTTTGTAAAACCTCTTTCCTTTTCTCTGCCACCCAAGATCACATTTCCTAACTCCCTAAACCTGGATATTTGTGCTTTTTTTCAGTTTCACAGTCCCTTCCACACTGGTCAGTCAATGTTCATTTACTAGATTTTCCTGAATCAGAACATGAAAGAATTTCCTTCTTTATTAAAGCTGAATAGTATTCCATTGTATGTGTGTAACACATTTTCTTTATTCATTCATACACTGATGGGATTTATGCTGCTTCCGTATTTTGACTATTGTACAGGATTCCACAATTAATATGAGAACACACAAATCTCTTCAAAATTGTAACTTTAATTAATTTGAATGTATACCCAGAAATAAGATTATTGGATCAAATAGTATTTCTACCTTTAATATTTTGGGGAACATTCTTACTATTTCTCAGATGACTTCAGCATTTTAAATTTTCACCAGGAATACAGAGGCTTCCAATTTCCTCACATCCTCAAAAACAATGTTCCTGATTGATTGATAATGTTCAGAGATGTAAAGAGATATTGCATTTTATTTTGATTTGTATAGTGATCATTTTTTCATATATTTGTTGGCTAATTGCATACCTTCCTTGGATAAATGTCTAAGTATTTTGCTCAATTTTTAATTATTTGAAAGGAGGGGAGATGGAGAGAGAGAGAGAGGAAAGAAGGGGGAGAGAGAGAGAGATGGGCCAGGCAGAAACCAGGAGCAACTCAACCCAGATCTCCCATGGAGGTTGTAGGCACTCAATTAATTGCAAACCTCTCAGAGTTCACGTTAGTAGGAAGCTGGAATTGGGAACTGGAGCCACATACTTTGAAATAAGATGCAGGTATCTTAACCAAATATGATTTCATATTTTTTATGGCTGAGTAGTACTCCATAGTGTATATATACCATAATTTCTTTATTCAGTCTTCAGTTGATGGACATCTGGGTTTATTACATATCTTAGCTATTGTTAATTAAGCTGCAATGAACATGAGGGTACAGATAACTCTTTCATGTGCTGATTTCTTTTAGTCTGGGTAAATTCCCAGGAGTGGGATGGCTGATCATATGGTAGGTTTTTATTCAGATTTCTGAGGTATGTCCATACTGTCTTCCACAGTGGCTGCATCAGTTTACATTCCCACCAACATGGATTCGGGTACCTTTTTCTCCACATCCTCACCAGTATTTGCTGTTTGTTGATTTCTGTTTGAGAGCCATTCTAACTGGAGTGAGGTTAAACCTCATTGTGGTTTTGATTTGCATTTCCCTGATGGCTAGTGATCCTAAGCACTTCTTTATGTGTCTATTGGTCATTTTAATTTCTTTATTGAAACATGCCTGATCAAGCCCTTTGTCCATTTCTTAACTGGATTGTTTGTTTTATTGCGGAATTTCTTGAGCTCTTTATAGGTTCTGGCTATTAACTCTTCATCAGTTGCATAGTTTGCGAGTATTTTCTCCTATTCTACCAGCTTCTTCTTTACTTTGTGGAGTGTTTCTTTTGCAGTGCAGAAGCTTCTCAGCTTGACATAATCCCATTTGTCAATTTAAGTTTCGATTGCCTGTGCCTCCGGGGTCATTTCCAAGAAGTGTTTGCCTATGCCAATGTCTTGCAGAGTTTCTCCAGTGTTCTCTAGTAGTTTCATGATATCAGGATAGATTTATGTCTTTGTTCCTTTTGGGTGGATTTTTTTTAATTTTTATTTTTTAATTTTATTTATTTATTTTTTGACAGGCAGAGTGGACAGTGAGAGAGAGAGAGACAGAGAGAAAGGTCTTCCTTTGCCGTTGGTTCAACCTCCAATGGCTGCCATGGCTGGCACGCTGTGCCTGCTCACCGCACTGATCCAATGGCAGGAGCCAGGTACTTACCCTGGTCTCCCATGGGGTGCAGGGCCCAAGGACTTGGGCCATCCTCCACTGTACTCCCTGGCCACAGCAGAGAGCTGGCCTCAAAGAGGGGCAACCGGGACAGAATCTGGCACCCTGACCGGGACTAGAACCCGGTGTGCCAGTGCCACAAGGCAGAGGATTAGCCTAGTGAGCCGCGGCGCCGGCCTGGTGGATTTTTGTATAAGGTGCAAGGTAGGAGGCTAGCTTCATACATGTGCACATGGAGATCCAGTTTCCCAGCACCATTTGTTGATGACTGTCCTAGCTTCAGGGATAGATTTTTTATCTCATTTGTCAAATATAAGTTTGTTGCAGATGCATGGATTGGTTTCTGGAGTTTCTATTCTGTTCCATTGATCTGCATATCTATTTTTGTGCCAGTACAGGAAGCACTTAGAACTCCTAATAGACATGACCAGAAAAGATCTTCACCATGACACTTTATAGTCAAACTTTCAACAGTAATACAGAAAGAAAATATTCTAAAATGTGCACAACAGGAATGCCAGATTACTTTCTTAATGTCTCCAATTAGACTCACAGCTGACTTGTCATCAGAAACTCTTCAGGCTATGAGAACATAGAGAGACATAACCCAAGTTTTAATAGAAAAAAAATCAAAGAAGACTACTGTACCCTGCAAAGCACTCATTTATGAATGAGGGTGAAATAAAGACCTTCCATAACAAACAGAAATTGAAAGAAATTTTACCACTTGTCCAGCCTTACAAAAAATGGTTAAAGAGGTGCTACACACAGAAACACAGAAAGATAGCCATCATTATGAAAAAATGTGAAGGCAGAGAATCTCCCAGTAAAAGTACAAAAGAAATCCAAAGTAAATAATAGGAATACTTATGGAAAACTATCAGGGCAAAGTCATTACTTGTCAATAGTAATCTTAAATGTAAATGGTTTTTACTTTCCAGTTAAAAGATACAGATTAGATGAGTGAGTTAAAAAATAAGACCTGCCTATTTGCTGCCTGCAAGAACACACCAACAAAGATAAATGCAAACTGGTAGTGAAAAAGATGGAAAATGATATTACATGATAATGGAAGGAAAAAAGGGCAGATGTAGCCTTCCTAATATCATACAAAATAACTTTAACAAAAAAAAGTGTTAAAAGAGATGAAGAAAGTCACTATGCAATGATTAAGAGATCAATTCAACAGGAAGACGTGACTATACTTAATGTATATGCATCCAATAACAGGGTGCCTGACTATATAAAAGAAATGTTAATGGATCTAAAGGGAGAAATAGACTTCAACACAATAGTAACAGGGACTTCAACATCCAACATTCATCAATGGCATCAATGGACAGATCAATTAGACAAAGAATCAACAAAGAAACAACAGTATTAATCAACACTATGGACCAAATAGACCTAATGGATATCAACAGAACTTTTCACTACACAGTTGCAGAATATACATTCGTCTCATCAGCACATGGAACTTTCTCTAGCATAGAACTTATGCTAGGCCATAAATCAAGTATCAGGAAATTAAAAACTAAATCAAACTCATACCATGCATCTTCTCTGTCCACAATGGAATGAGTCTGGAAGTCAACAACCCAAGAATCTCTAGATAATATGCAAGCACATGAGTCTGAACAACATGCTCCTGAATGAATAGTGGATCATAGAAGAAATCAAATAATTTCTGGAAACAAATGAAGATGACAATACATCATATCAAAACTTATGAGATAACATCAAAAGCAGTGTTAAGAGAAAGTTTATAGCAATTGATACCTACATGAAGAAATTGGAAAGGTACCAAAAATTGAGCTATCATTGCATCTCAAGGACCCAGAAACAACAACAAACCAAACCTAAAATTAGTAGGAGGAAAGAAATAATTGAAATCACAGAAGAAATAATTAAAATTGAAACAAAAAACAATATAAAAGATCAATGAAATGAAGAGCTGGTTTTTTGAAAAAATACACTATTGTTCCAACTAACTAAAAAAACCAGAGAAGACCCAAATTAATAAAATCAGAGATGAAAAAGGAAATGTAACAACAGATAGCAGAGAAATAAAAACAATTATCAAAAATTACTACAAAGATATGTATGCCAACAAATTGGGAAAGCTAGAAGAAATGGAAAGATTCCTGGACACAAACAATTTAGCAAAATTCAGTAATTACCTAAACTAGACAGAGATTGAATCAGTAATAAAGACCCTCCAAACAAAGAAAAGCCCAGAACTTGATGACTTCACTGCTGAATTCCACCAGAGATTTAAAGAAGAACTAATTCCAATTATTCTCAAGCTATACAAAATAATTGAAATGGAGGGAATCCTCTCAAAATCCTTGTATGAAGCCTGAATCACCT
This sequence comes from Oryctolagus cuniculus, assembly GCF_051225735.1. Lineage (NCBI taxonomy): Eukaryota > Metazoa > Chordata > Mammalia > Lagomorpha > Leporidae > Oryctolagus > Oryctolagus cuniculus. Next base: position 125,402,451 of record NC_142873.1, on the reverse strand, counting down.
TAATTCCTAAACTAAAAAAAGATACTGCAGAGAAAGAGAACTATAGATCAATATTCTTGATGAACATAGATGCAAAAATTAGCAAAATATTCACTAACAGAATTCAACAACACATCAGAAAGATCATTCACCCAGACCATGTGGGATTTATCCCTGATATTCAGGGAAGGTTCAACATTTGCAAATCCATAAATGTGATACATCACATTAACAAACTGAAGATCAAAAACCATATTATCTCAATAGATACAGATAAAACATTTGATAAAATACGACATCCTTTCATGATGAAAACCCTAAACAAATTGGGTATAGAAGAAACATTCCTCAACACAGTCAAGGCAATATATGACAAACTCATGGTCACCATCTTATTTAATTAGGAAATGTTGGAATCATTCCCCCTAAAATTGGAACCAGACAAGGATGCTCACTCTAATAATTGCTATTCAATATTATCCTGGACGTTTTACACAGAGCCATTAGGCAAGAAAATGAAATCAAAGAGATACAATTGGAAAGAAGGAACCCAAAAGGGGACCCTAAAGACTCCACCAAGAGACTGTTGAAACTCATAAAAGAATTTATTAAAGTGGCAGAATATAAAATTAACACATAAAATCAATAATGTTTGTGATTCCAATCAAAATACCAAGGATATTCCCATCAGATCTAGAAAAATGATGCTGAGATTCATGTGGAAGCACAAGAGACCCTGAATAGCTAAAGCAAACTTAAATAATAAAAACAAATCCAGAAGCATTACAATCCTAGATTGCAAGACATACTACAGGGCAAAGACATAAATCTATGTCTTGATATCATGAAATTACTAGAGAACATTGGAGAACTCTGCAAATAATTGGCATACACAAAGACTTCTTGGAAAAGACCCAGAAATACAGTCAATCAAAGCCAAAAATGACAAATGGGATTATATCAAGCTGAGAAGCTTCTGCACTGCAAAAGAAACACTCCACAAAGTAAAGAGAAACCAACAGAATGGGAGAAAATATTTACAAACTATGCAACTGATAAAGAATTAATAGCCAGAACCCATAAAGAGATCAAGAAATTCAATAGCAACAAAACAAACAATTCAGTTATAAGAAATTGGCAAAGGACTTGATCAGGCATGTCTCCAGAGTGAAATTCAAATTCAACAGACACATAAATAAGTGCTCAGGATCACTAGCCATCAGGGAAATGCAAATCAAAACCACAAGGAGGTTTCACCTTGCTCCGGTTACAATGACTCTCATACAGAAACCAATAAATGACAAATGCTGCTGAGGATGTTGGGAAAAAGGTACCCTAATATCCTGTTGATGGGAATGTAAATTGATGCAGCCAATGTGTAAGACACTATAGAGGCACCTCAGAAATCTGAATAAAGACAAACCATATGATCCAGCCATCCCACTCCTGGGAATTTACCCAAATAGAAATCAGCATAGTATATTTAGAAATTACATCATTTTATTCATAAATATTTCAGTACATAGCAATAAAAAGAATGTCCCCCAACATAGCTACAATACCATTATCACACCTAAGAACTAATTTATTAATATCGTCAGAGGTACAGAATGATGTATGTTTCTGATTTTCTGAAAATATAAAATGTATTTAACATTAAACATTTAACATTAAAACATTAATGTATTTTAATCTAATCGTAAAGCCCATAAAAGCAGAGACTTTGGCTGGACTCAGAGAGAACTGTGTGAAGGAGAAGTCAAAGGTTCAAGAGGGAAAAGAACTTGACCCACTGTTGCTGACAGAGACACTTGGAGAGGATGTAAAGGACCTTGGGAAGCCTCTAGGCTCCCAAGAGACAGCCAGCCAGGAAATGGGATCCGAGTCCCACAAATATGCAAGGAACCAAAATTGTCCAACAACCTAAATATGTCTCAAAGTGTTTGCAGTCCTGCACTCTTTCTGTAGGCTCTGGGGAAGGATCCATTGTATTGCTTTTCCCAGTTTTCAGAGAATGACCTGTATGTGATGGCTCTTTATTTTCAATCATGTTGACTCTTACATGCATTTCTCTCCTTACATCTTCTCTCTCTGGATCATTCCAATCCCCTTGCTTCCTTTCACTGGACATTTCTGGTAACACTGACCCACCCACACAATCCGTATAATCTCCCCTCTCAAAGCTCCTAATCACAACTGCACATTCCATTTCACTATGTAAAGTAATGTATCCACAGTCCCAGGAACAGGATGTGAAGATATTTAGGGTTCATAATTTGATGTGCTAGAGCTGATAACTGTAGCACTTACAGAAACTATCAAGGACACCTCCAAAAATAAAAAATAATAAAACTAAAAATTAAAATGACACACTATACAAAGTATCTATTTTACACAAAAAATAAAATAATCAAGGGAGAGGGGAATCAAAAGATAAAAGTGCATGGAAAACATTAAGAAATATGGAAGGAATAGTAAATGCTATCCTAGATGTAAAAGAAACAAGTGCATTGGAAAAAAGTCAGATATTTTTTAGAATCAGTTAGAAAAGCATGATTCAAATATATGTTGTCTACAAGAAACATATTGTAGGTTCAAAGATATAAATAGATTCAAAGTAAAGAAATGGGAAAAAACTAAGAAAAGAGTAACAGAAGATGAATTGGATAGTTTATCAATAGATAAAGCAAACTTTAAAATAAAAGTTGTACTGAAAATAAACGAAGTTGAAAATGCTCTGCAAAGACTGGCTGACTGCTTCTTTAAATGTACAGAGACCAACAACAAGCCACAAAGAACACAGAAATTCAGGGAAATATGATACTACCACAATAAAAAGTATAGCTTAAGACCAACCCAGCATTAATGGAGATATACGAGCAAGAAGAAAAAATTTGAAATAATCATCTAGGGGGCCAGCACTGTGCACAGCAGGTTAACACCCTGGCCTGAAGTGCCAGCATCCCGTATGGGTGCCGGTTCGAGCCCCTGTTGCTCCACTTCTGATGCAGCGCTCTGCTATGGCCTGGGAAAGCAGTGGAAGAGGGCCCAGGTCCTTGGTCCACTGTACCCACATGGGAGACCCAGAAGAACTCCTGGCTCCTGGCTTTGGATCGGCTGAGCTCCGGCCATTGCAGCCAACTGGGGAGTGAACCATCGGATGGAAGTCCTCTCTCTCTCTCTCTCTCTCTCTCTCTTTCTCTTTCTCTACCTCTCCTCTCTCTGTGTAACTCTGACTTTCAAATAAATAAATAAATCTTTCAAAAAAGATAAAGAAATAATCATCTAAAAGAAACTACAGGAGGGCCCAGATAAACAACTAAGCAATATCAGAAAAACAATAGATTAATAGAATGAGACATTTGACAGAGATAGAAGACATAAAGAAGAAAACCAAACAGAAATACTAGAGATGGCAGGGAGGAGAAAACTTCCACTTTCCCTATGACCTTGTCTAAATATGATCAGTCGGCGAACTCAAAAGGCTTCCGTAGCCTTGGAAACTCATGACAAGAGCCCAGGGTGATTACTGACGTCATAAATAAATAAGAGTGTCAATTTGTTAAGTCAACAACAGGAGTCAATGTGCACTTACTCCCCATGTAGGATCTCTGTCCTTAATGTGCTGTACATTGTGATTTAATGCTATAACTAGTACTCAAACAGTATTTTTCACTTTGTGTTTCTGTGTGGGTGCAAACTGTTGAAAGCTTTGCTTAATACATGCTAAATTGAGCTTCTGTATATAAAGATAATTGAAAATGAATCTTGATGTGAATGGAACGGGAGAGGGCGTGGGAAAGGGGAGGGTTGCGGGTGGGAGGGAAATTATGGGGGGGGAGCCATTGTAATCCATTAACTGTACTTTGAAAATTTATATTTGCTAAATAAAAAATAAAAAAATATCTAAAACCTGGGTATGGAGGTGGGAGGGGAATAAAGATCCAGATACATGAGGCCCAAAGGATCTCAAATAATTGTAACCTACTTTTAAATTTGTATGCACCTAGCATACATTGACAGATCTGAAGGCAGACATAGAGTTTAATACACCACATAAAATAATAGACCAATCATACAGACAGTAAATCAACAAGAGCAGACTTGAAGAACTGCACAGCATAAATGGACTTAACAGATATATACAGAACATTTCACTCAAAAACAACCAAATTTATATTCTCAAATGTGCACATAACTTACTATAGCATAGATCATGTGACAGGTCATAAAAGAAGTCTTAACAAATGTAAGAAGAGTGAAATCGTTCCAAGTATCTTTTCTTTTTTTAATTTATTTTTCCCAAAGAAACCTTTTATCTAAGGAATGCAAATATCATAAGCACAACTTTAGGAATATAGTGATTCTTCCCACAATACCCACCCTCCAACCCCTCCTCCTCCTCACTCTCCCCTCCCATTCTCATTCTCCATTAGATTTCATTTTCAATTAACTTTATACACAGAAGACTAGCTCTATACTAAGTAAAGATTTCAACAATTTACACACACACACTGAGAACAAGTTTTACAGTTAACTCGTAATACAACTCATTGAGGACAGAGATCCTGCATGAGGAGTTAGTGCACAGTGAGTCCTGCGGTTAATTTAACAATTAACACTCTTATGTATGACATCAGGGACCCCCTGAGGCTCTTGACATGAGCTGCCAAGGTTATGGAAGCCTTTAGAATCCACATTCTCTGTCAGTATTTAGACAAGGCCATAAGCAAAGTAGAAGTTCTCTCCTCCCTTCAGAGAAAAGTAAATCCTTCTTTGATGGCCACTTCTTTCCACTGGAGTCTCATTCACAGAGATCCTTCATGTAGAACGTTTTTTACCACAGTGTCTTGGCTTTCCATGCCTGAAATGCTCTCATGGGATTTTCAGCCAGATCAGAATGACTTAAGAGCTGATTCTGAGATCAGAATGCTGTTTAGAGTGATTGTCATTCTATGAGTCTGCTATGTGAACTGATTCCCATGTTGGAACATTCTCTCCTTTTTAATTCTATCTATTACTATTACCAGACATCTAAGTATCTTTTCTGAACACAATGTAATTAAACTCGAAATAAAAGGAAAAATGAACAAATATGAAGAAATCAAAAATACAAACAACCAGAGACATAGAAGAAATCAGAAACAAAATTAAGCAATATAGCAGAGTAGGATACATCAGCTTTCAACCCTGGAAAACACACACACACACACACACACACAAAATTGCCAACTATTTGCAAATGAAAATAGCATTGATAAAACTCCAGTTTCCAAGTGCAAGCTTACAGCAATACACTGCTGTCAAAATCAGAGAAAAACTACACAGAAAGTGATATATATATATATATATATATATATATATATATACTTCTAAAGGAATAGAACTCAGGATCTCAAATATATATTTTTACTCCCATGCTTATTGCAGCATTATTCATAACAACCAAGACAAGGAATTAACCTAAGTAATCATTAATGGATTAATGAACAAAAAATGTGGAATAAACTTTATAAAAAGAAGGAAATCCTGCCATTTGCAAAAACATGGATAAACCTGGAGGACATCATGCTGAGTTAACTAGCAAACAGAAGGGCAAACAGTGCATGATACCATTAATATGGGGAATCTAAAATCATCAGATTAATTAAGGCAGAGAATGGAATGATTGTTAGAGACTGGAGAAACCATAAAACAGGTAGGTGCTAGTCAAAATGTGCAAATATCAGTTACATGAGGATTGTAGTTCTTAGAGATCTACTTCCAACATAATGCCTGCAGTTAATATTATTGTGTTGTATTCTTCACTATATGCTAAGAGGGTAGCTAAGTGTCCTTATCATAAAAAGAAGTAATAGTACAAAAGTAGGAGGAAAAATTTGGAGGTGATAAATAAGTTTATAACATAGATTGTAGTGATGGTCTCACAGGAATATGCTTGCAACCTCGGAAGTCGTATACATTAAATATGTACAGTTTTTAGTCTGTCAATCATATCTTAATATTGTGATTTTATTTTTTAAAGGCATATAGAGTGAAAAGAAAGTAAATATATCTCAATTTTTAGATGTCAATAGAAATTAAAATCTTCCTACATTTCTGTTAAAGCCAATCTGAAAAACATTTTCATATTTCCTATGTGAAATGTAGAGATACTGCTAGACACTCAAGAGAAATGAAAATTATATACTCACACAAAAACTTGTTCATAAATGTTCAGAATTTAAATATTAATAATAGTCCAAGTTAGAAAAAAAAGCAGAGTACACTCTGAAGGATGGGGGGGCATTCTATATACATACTATTATTTTTAATCAATAAAAAAGAATGAAGTACTAACATACACCCCATATGGACAGACATTTTGCTAAATGAAAGACTCGTGTTAAAAAAGAAGTGTTGCTTGACTTTACCTATATAGAAATCTCAAAAAAAAAAAATTAAAGCCAAGATGAGAAACCACTATACAACAGTCTAGTGAATGACTAAAATTATAAAGACTAACAGAACCTAGTATTTTTTCTCCTTTTTTCTGCAGGGGTGTAAGACTTCCAGATTCACTTCCAGTGGCACAGCCTCAGCCCCAAAGGCGATGAGATCCACTTGCTGTGCACACCTGTGTTTAAATCACTGCTACACAACTGTGATTCTTGGGTTTAGTATGGCAGAATCCAATATTGAAAAGCAGGAGACACAAGTGCTCTTATTTGTTTTTGATGATATATGAAATGGCAAGGTCATTTCAGCAGTTTCTTATAAAAGCAAACAAACACCTACCATAAGATTGAGCTTAACTTCTAGGTATTCATGCAAAAGGAATTGCTGACCACAGCTAGGGAGGTGTCACTGAACTTCAAAAACCATTGACAAGTGAGAGAAATTTATATTGGCTTCCTCTGGTTCTTGCAATCACTCAAAAAATCACTGTCTTTGTCCCTTGACCCCACACATCAGCTCCAACAGAATCCTTAGGAGTGAGTGCTAACAATTGAACTGAAGATATCCAGGGAAATGTTGGCTTAGGTGCTTTATAACTTTTCCCACACTGAATCCAGGTGCTTGACTTGCTAATATTAATATTTCATTGTGATATGACTTTTTGTTTACTGATTTGATAAGTTCTGCAATCCTCTGTGGAAATGCTTGAAATACAGGCTTACGCATGCTGTGACTATAGGCCTTTCTAGCAAGGAGATGAGAAGTGGGAGGAAGGCCAGCATTAATGACAACCACTTTAATTTTCTGAAATTTTCTTTGTGGTTTGGAAGCAAGTAAAATAAAGTATTTCCTTGTCTTGATTGGTGATAACTGTCCTATATACACATTTCCCTTATAAATCTCTAAATAATGAACAGTTGTTAAATCTCAAGATGCTGTTTTTGAATACCATATTAATTCATTAATTTCACCTCTGATTGATGGCCATATTTCATAAGTAATAGACTGAAGGAAGGATTTCAATGTTTCATAAATGTCCTGAAATTGCACCTTTGAAATTATTAGAATTATAACTGGATAGAAACATTTATATTTCATGTCATATTTTCGATGTAAACTCTAAGTCCCAAATAGATAAGAAGCATTGATCTACCGTCACAAATGTACAACAACATTTAAGTAAACTCAGAAAACATTCAAAGTAAGTGAATGGCTGAGTGAAGCATATTTTCTGAAGCTGGTAGTAGGAAGTTCTTTCTGCCTGTAGTAGAAGGAATTATGCCATTAGTACAACTGAAAACCTGGCGGCAGTCAGAGCAGCTTCTTGGCACCTACAACAATTTTGATACAAGAACTTAATCCACTAGGATTGTCACCCAACCACTGATCCTCCTGGAAATATTGAAAGGACCACACCTTTGACTGAACAGCCCCTAGGAAAAATATTTCCGGGAAAAGGAGAGCAGCCACGGGAAAGTCCACACCCATCAATCTCATTTACCTCTGTTCTGGAATGACAAATACACACCAAGGACTATTGCAGAACAGAATGCAAAACATGAAATTTGGCCAGTCCATGAGTTCAACCCATGAAGACATTGATGTGCATATCCTAGAACAGAGAGAGTTAGAATCAATTAAGAACAGTAGATTGTGGGGCATCACTAGCCTAAAGACTGTCTGAAAGGCAGGACTCATTCCTCCATGCCCCCATAAACCTAGGTAGGTGTCAGGCTGTGAGGTTGGTTTGTTAGTGGTGGCAGGTTTCAGTGAGATTGGATTTGCGGAACTAGCAGGGTTATGAAGTGGTTCCTTTCCTAATTCTCACCACCTAAGCTAGTGCAAAGTCAATCCTTCTGGAGGTCTTGGGGGAGGCTGTAGTCATCCCCAACAGATGGGTGGGAATTCTGGAGATTTGGAGTTTGGAGAGAGGTTAGTCTGGTGACACAGCATTGGGTTAAAGAAAAAAAAATGCCTTGTATCCACAGAGCAGAAGAGCTAGAAGATCTTGGCTTCTAATGTAGTGCAGGAAATACACTTATACCCTTTACCTTGAAGCACTTTATTAAGAGACTTGTTTCCATAAGCTAAGCAGACATCATTAAGAAGTATTTACCATATATTACTAAAGTGTGCATATGCATCCATGAAATGTTGATCTTTGACTTACATCACCTTCTTGCGGAGAAAGACTGAAAAATTTGTGAAGTTGAAGTAGCTGGAAATACATAGGGAAGCTTGTGGAGTGTGGTTATGATCTCAAGTCTCTGAAAGACCTTCATAGGAAAACAGAAAAAAGCCTACTCTTTGTGCTTCCAGAATTATAATTGGAGCTGTTTTGAGGAAATGATTTGGTGTCCAAAGGGAAGAAAGTTCCCGCAATCACTCTGGGAAGGCCGTCTCATGACTAATGGTGTCTTTAAGCATGAGGGTGTATAATAATCTCGAAACCAAATACTGGAAATAAGAGCATAATGACTACAGCATGAGATTTAAGTTCTAATGTGTTGTCCAGTAGTGGATCTGCCACTTATAACCTATGTGACTCATTCCATCTTCATCTGTGAAGTGATGACAAAAATAGAACTGCCTTTTAGGATTAATTTACATAAATTCTGTAAAGAATTCACAATGACCACATTCCCTAGCATAAGGTGTTGACTCCGTAAATGTGCTACAGGGATTTATGGATTAGATATAACAGGAACAACAGATTGCAACTTCCTTGACTCAGAATGTTGAGTCTGGTAAATGTCATCCTTCCTTTATCGCTTGGAATTTATATTGCTATGGTTATCTTATTGCTACTGTTAATACATCTTATTGTTACTGATAGTAAATCATCTCTCCATTCTCTGAATGTACATTCTTTCTATATAGAAGTTTTATTTCCCTATATATGATGTGTTCGCTTGGTCATAAATTGAGAAAAGGGTGTTCTTAAAAACACCTTATATCTCTGACAGAGACCTCATATTTGATGGATTACTGTATTATTTTGGAAGAATGATTTATTCATTTAGTGCAGCCAAAAAATCATCAGGAAGGGTCTGATTATGAGGGATCTACTATTGTTTTATACACTTTTCTGTTTCTCATATTAATTTTACTCAAGACTTTGAATGGAGGAAGTTGCAATCTTGAAAACTAATGGTAATCTGGGTAGGCAGGTATCTTATGATCAAGTTAAATGTATCCCACGGCAGACTTGCAGGATTCATTTGTCACTAAATGGTTTTGATGGAGCAGAAGTTAGATCCACTTCATTTTGACTGAATGGACGGTGACTGTTTCTTGAGAGACAAAGCACCCCATTCAGGATGTAGAAATTATCTGTGGATCTGAAGTGATTAATAAAAGATAGCTGTATTGGCCTCCTTCCTAAAAACATTGTTGCCTTGGGAAGCTCATAAATGAATGGTGTGAACTCACTAAAGTGAGAAACAGGCCATAACTCTCCCTATGTGAGTCCCGACATTGGGATCGCCCTTTCTGATCTGAGCAGAAAGTTAAAGGAAATGCCTTGAATGATCCCATCCTTGTGACGTCTGTTACCGTTTGTAGTGTAAACCAGAAAGCAGATGTGCCCAACAACCAAAAATATATGACAGTTAACAATGAAATCCAAATTTTCATCCAAACGTGGTCAGCATTAAACAGAGCCCCTGAAAGAAAGCACAAAACATTTGGAGATCAACAAACTCACAACATGGAGCACCACTGGATTAGGAACTAGCAGTTAATAAAGCAGAATTCTCTACCACGTCTTGCATTTTTTTATAATTTTGTGTTTGGATCAAGGCTAGGTATTAGTGGAACTGGAATAGTGATAAAAACAAGGCAAAAGCAAGGATTAGAATTGTCTTGAGGATAACATTCATATTGAGGTTGTAGTGGGCTGAAAAGCAGCCTTAGTTTCAGTATTGAGTCTCAGTTATAAAAGGAAAAACTGGATCTATTCTAATTCCTTTTGTTTCTTTGTCCTGCTTTGTTATTTTAAATAGTCTCTTGAGTTTGAAGATAGCCACATTATTTTTCAAGCCTGGTGTTCACAGGACTAAGATTATCCCACTCCTGGTCAACATTTTCACTTGCGAGTCTTATGAACATGGTGCTATTTCCAAGTGGGGCTCACTCCAAAAATTTTCCCAGCTCAGGAGATGAAAATTTATCTTTAATGACTTAGGTTCATAACCTTGGAATCATTCTTCATTTCTATAGTTCATGCTTACCCTATGTTCTATCCATCAACAGACACCGTCAGTACATTTAAAATGTTTAAGGCATTTTACCAACTCTTACTACGTACATCTTAGAATACTGTTATAGAATTCTATCTGGTCCAGTAAATATTTATATTTTTCAGCTCATTTTCTAATCCTCCAGAAAATCCTCAGAGTAAAATCGATGTCTTCAATTAGACTAGAAAGGGACACCCTAAAGTGACATCTGCAACCACATTTGTCCCACCCTTCACCTTGCTCCTGTATTCAACCTTGCCTTCTCAACAGAGGTGTTAGTGGTACCTTGGTTGCACACAGGGCATGGTCTTCTCCTGAGGGACCTTTGACAACCATCCATCAAGCCTCCAAAGAATAAGTGATGCACCAATAACCAGGAATCCAGGCTTTAGGTCTACATGTTACTTCCTGCTGGTTTGAGTGGTTTCTCTGACCATCTCTCTACATAAAATGGCCATAATAATCCTTCTTTATTGAATTTTCAAGGAGTTTGAAATGACAGTATTATTACCAAATATTGCATGACATTAAGCAAAGCTTTTTGCTTCCACTAATTCATTTGTGGTTCACAAACATTCATAAATTGTAATTAAGTTTAAGGTGATAAAACTATAATTTTGGAAGCCTAGTGACATCCTTTAAGTTACTGAACTAGAGCTTTGGTAACTTTACACATAAATATTGGTAGGGTCTAAAAAGCGAAATTGCCACTTTTAGAACAAATGTCTTCAAGAATCCTTGACCTGATTGTCAAGGGACAGTTTACCATTGTTACTTTTTACTGTGTATACCCTTTTTGTTTTGTTTTGTTTTGTTGGTTTGTTCTTTGTTTTCTTTCTTTCTCTCTCATTTCCCTACTTCATACTATATGCTGAACTCTCTATGTAACACAAAGTTAATTATACGTATTTTAAAGCAATTGGAGAAAGATCTCAGTCAAAAATAAGAGAGGGAATAAGAGATGGAGCAGGTAGTCTAAAACTGTAAAACAGTCTAGTTCTGCATACAGGCATATAGATTTACCTCTCAGGGTGCAGCCTAAGAACTAGTCATGGGGCTCCAGACTCAAAAGAACCAGTGGTATAAACGCCATCTTTACTGTTAAATGATCATATTAAATGTTAAAGGCAACAGATAGATCGGTCTAAGTTTAAAAGGGATGAGATAAATAACATAAAGTACCAACAATAGAATTAAAAACGAAGGAAGGACCAACATAGGAAGCAGTCCACACAGCAGACTCCTAGAATGACATTCACAGTAAATAACACTCTGACCTCAGAATTAACCCTTAAGGCTTTCTGGTCGGGCTCAAAGGCCTGCAAGAGCATTTCAGGAATGGAAAGACAAGACTCTGTGACCAAAAAAATATCCTACACGGAGGATTTTGTGAGACTTCAGAGGAAAGAAAGGGTCGTCAAAGGAGATACTCTTTTCTGAAGGGAGAAGAGAACATCCACTTTGCTTATGGCCATGTCCAAATACCTATGGGGTCTATGGTCACAAAAGGCTTCCATAGCCTTGGCAGCATATGGCAAGAGTCTCAGATGATCACTGACCTTATAAAAAAAGAGTGTTAATTGTTAAAGGAACAAAAGTAGTCACTGTGCACTTGCTCCCCAGGTAGGACCTCTGTCTCTATTGAATTGCAATGAGAGTCTACGGCCATACGCACCCGATCTCGTCTGAATTGCAATATGAGAACTGACTGCAAATTCTCTCACCAAATTGTACTCTATATATTGTGTGTGGGCATGGGTGCAAATTATTGAAGTCTATGATTAGCATAGAGTTGGTATTCTGTATATAAAGTCATATTAAAAATTATCATAATGAAGAAGGAGATGGGAGAGGGAGGTAGGATGGGAGCTGGGTGGAGGTTATGGGGGAAAGAACCACTATATTCTTAAAGTTGTATCTATGTAAAAATGCATTCATTAAATAAACATTTTAAAAAAATCATGAACTGATCAAGTCACCGTTTTTGGTGCTCAGTTAGTTGTCACCTATCAAGGAAAACAAGTGATATTTGTCCCTTTGGGATTGGCTTATTACATTCAGCATAATGTTTTCCAAATTCCTAACAGGGATCACTTTTCAGATAAAATTTAAACACCTAAGAATAATTGTGTGTTAATTACAGAGTTCAACCAATGGTACTAGAACAAAAAAAAATACTAAAATGGATAAAGTATTACATTGTACATCAACCGTCAGGACAGCACTCTGGCCTCAGAATCAGCCCTTAAGGCATGCGGATCCAGCTGAAAAGCCCATGAGACTATTTCAGGCATGGAAAGCCAAGACACTCTGGGGAAAAAAAAACCTAAATGAAAGATCTCTGCGAGTGAGATCCCAGTGGAAAGAATGGGTCATCAAAGAAAGAGGTACCTTTCTCTGAAGGGAGGAGAGAACTTCCACTTTGACCATGGCCTTGTCTAAATATGATCAGAGCTGGTGAACTCAGGGGGCGTCCATAGCCTTGGCAGCTCGTAACAAGAGCCTAGGGTGATTACTGAGGCCATAAACAAGAGTGTCAATTTGTTAAGTCAACAACAGGAGTCACTGTGCACTTACTCCTCATGTAGGATCTTTGCCCTTAGTGTGCTGTACATTGAGATTTAATGCTATAACTAGTACTGAAACAGAATTTTTCACTTTATGTTTCTGTGTGGGAGCAAACTGTTGAAACCTTTACTTAATATATGCTAAACTGATCTTCTGTATCTAAAGAGAATTGAAAATGAATCTTGATGTGACTGGAAGGGGAGAGGGAGTGGGAAAGTGGAGGGTTGCGGGTGGGAGGGACGTTATGGGGGGGAAGCCATTGTAATCCATAAGCTGTACTTTGGAAATTTATATTCATTAAATAAAAGTTTGAAAGAAAAAAAAATCATGAACTCCAAATACTTCAAAAATTCTAATGGTTTAATTATGGGTTGTCATTATTCTTATATGTTTTTCTTCTAAAGTCCTCTTCTTAGAGCCTGATAACATCTTCAGTACCAAAATGTACAACCATTACTAAGAGTCACATTTGGTACTTGGCTCTTGAACATTAACTCATTAGTTTTCTCTTTCGGGTTCCATGTAGACAAGTGAATACTTACTTGCTAGGATGACATTTATTCATTTCCTGTCAGTTGTCAGAGGATTGTAAATACAACAAGTTATATTGTCCTGTGATTGGTTTTGGAGAAGAAGAGTCATCTTCACATCAAACACTTTGGCTCCATCCTGTGAGTGTGATTTTGATAAATGTGGAACTACTTCTTCCCTGCCATCTTTCCATTCCATTTTGGGCTGTGGGAACCATCATCTGGAGCTACACTCCACAAGGAGTCCTTTTAGTGCCAGAAGCCTGAACATGGATCTGGGTCTCCAAGCCAAGTGCTGGTGGAAATGAAAAAAGATATTGTGGTTAAGCTGGAAATGTGAAAGAAAGGGAGTCTCAATCTTGGGTTCTGCAACCACCGAAGAAGAAGTAATTATCAAATGCATATCTAAGTTACAATGTAGACTAACCCTGTACTGTCTGTTCATCACATAGTATATTTTTGCAGTTCATGTGAGTTTACTATTTATAATACTTGAGATATTTTCAAATACTAAAAGAAGAAAAATAAAAAGAAATATAAAAATAATTTCCACATATTTCAGCTTTTGGCATCACTAGGGCATTGGTATACAATGTTCCATACTTACCTGCCAAACTCAAGTTCATGGTGGCCGCATCTCTGCACTACATGGTATGGACAACTGACAGCTGAGCTCAGCCTGTCCTCCTGCCATAGCCACCACGTGTCCCATGGGCGTGATCACCATCAACTTTTCTGTGGAAGAAGACAGAAGATCAAGTTAAGTCTGAAGCCAAAAACATCCCAGTTGCTACTCATTGATTGGAATAACATATCAAACTTTGCCCATCTAAAGTGGCTCTTCTAAATATCCAAATCTGATTATACTCCTTTCTGATTAAACAAATTTTTATATTTTATAAAACCAAATATATGACATCATTTTCTTTAAAATATATTCACATAATCAATTGGAGCCAGCATTGTGCTACAGCTGGTTACAACACTGCCTGTGATGCCAGCAGCCTGTATAAAAGTGTCTCTTTGAGTCCTGGATTATCCACTTCCAATTAAGCTCCCTGTTATTGTGGTTGTAAAAGCCGCAGGAAATGGCTCAAAACTTGGGCCCCTGCCACCAATGTTGGGGACCTGGATGGAGTCCCTGGCTCCTGGCTTCAGCCTGGCCTAGCTCTAGCTGTTGTGACCATTTGCAGAGTGAACCAGTGGATGGATGAAAAATCTGTCTTTGTGTGTGTGTGTTATCTTTCCCACTCTGTCACGTTTACACTGAAATAAATAAATATTTAATATATACCTATATATTTATATTCATTTGAAAGGCTCTGGGAATATAATAGAGTAGAAAAAAAAACAGATATCTGTATCCCCACCTAAAGATCATTTTCACTGGCACAATTTGTCTGATATGACTATGTTATATTGCTTCTCAGTCTTTTTGCAAAGATCAAGTGTGACTATCTTAGAACTCTTGGGGCTTTTGAAGGTTTGCGATTTCCAGGGGAAGTTTTGGATGGTAAAATGTGGCTAATTACATTCAACTACAGCTTTAAGTACAACACCAACTACCATCCCCTACCCTCACCCCTGGCAGACAGTTGTGTATATGTTCAGCCTGCACCTAGCTTGTGGGACCCAGGATAGGAAGAAAGAATTATATCCTTCACATATTGAGGGTTTGCTCTCTGCTTACTGATTGTTGCTTCTGTTCACATACTTGCAAAGAGGTAGGGGGCCATTGGGTTATACTACCCCCCCCCCCCCACTGTTGCAAAGACTTCCCTTTCTGGCTGAGGTTATATAAGAGGGATTTAAAAGGTTGGCATCTTTTTATAAACTTTCATTTTTCCTCTTCTTCATTTGGCAGCCAGATATTAAAAACTAGGAAATTCAAAACCAAATGAAAATACAGGAAAAATCAGAAAATGAATATGCATTCCCAGGAAAAGGCATAAGTTCAGAAAGGACTTGAGAATACCTAAAGTTTACACCTCATGGATATCCTGGTCACAGAATCATCTTATAACAAATAATCAAACAAAGAAGCCCCCCCAAATAAACATCATAATCTTTAAAGCAGCAGATCCTAGAAAAGGGGCTAGTATGCTTTCTATATTTGAATGCCTGATTTTTTTTATTTCAAAAAACACAGAATATATAAAGAAGCAGGAAACTATAAACCATTCAAAGAAAAAAAGTAAATGAAATAAAACTGTCCCACCCCATCCCCTCAAAAAAGAACTGATGGCTGATCTACCAGACAAAGATTTAAAATTATTATCAAATATGCTCACAGAAGTAACGTGTGGAGAAAATCAGTAAAATGATGTATGACAAATTGCAAATATCAATAAAGAGAAAACAAAAAGAAATTCTGGAACTGAAATTTCAATAACTGGGAAAAACTCAAAAGGTTATTCAAAGGCAGACTTTTCCAGGCAGATGAAAGACATTGGAAATGATCAAATATGGGAAATACCAAGAAAAATACTGAAGAAAAGTGAACAGAGACAAAAGAACCTGTGGAACACCACAAAACAGACTAAACTGAGCAGCCTGGGAATACCCAGAGAAGAGAGCTAAAAGGAAGGAGAAACTGAAGAAATTACGGCTGAAAAATTTTCAAATTTTATGAAAGACATGAATACAAACATTCAAGAAACTCAGTAAACTCTAAGATGACCTCCAAGACACCCATGATGAGACGTATTATAATCAAACTTTCTAAAGCCACAGATGGGATGCTGAAAGCAGCTGGAATAAAGTGACTCATCACATACAATGGATCCTCAATATATTTCTTATCACAAATTTGGAAACCAGAAGGCAGTGGGCCATTATACTCAAAGTGTAAAGAAAAAAATCTATCTCTTGTGATCCTATAATCAACAAAACTATTCTTTAAAAAGGAGGAAGAATTAAGGCATCTAGTTGAATAATATCTGAGGGAGATTATCACTAGACATGTCTTGCAAGAAATGTTCTAAGGAGTCCCATAAAGTGAAAGAAAGGGCAGTAGAAAGTAATATTAAACCACATGAAAACAATGAAAATCTCAACAGCAATAAATGCATGAGCCATTATAAAAGGTCACATTTTTAAAAGATGGTATTATTGTAGTAATGGCTTGTAATTCTTCATTTTTATATCACTTAAGATACTAATACATTTTTAAAATAATTATTATTCTAAAAGTTAGTGTCATGGAAACCTTGGTTCATAAATTCACAATTTGTTTATAGTTTCATAAGTCTAATGAATTTCAAAGAATTATTAGTTTATGCTTAGGGACCTATAATGTATAATGATGCAATTTTATGGCATCAGAAATAAAATAAGATGAGGGCAGAATCATAAAGAGTAGAGCTTTGGCATGTTATCAAAGTTAAGACTGCAGAATTTCAAATTAGAGTAGAATAATGTTAGGAAGTTAAATATATCCCTATGTAGTCACAAAGACAATAGATATGGAAAATTTATAAAAGTAAATAAGAAATGAATTTATGTACTTTACCACAAAAAATTAACTATAAGAAAAGAATACACACAATAGTCACAAAAATCAAATATTTAGGAATAAATTTTAACCAAAGAAGTGAATGATCACCTTAATAAATATTATTAAACATTAATTAAAGAAATTATGAAGGACACACAAAAATGGAGAGATATTTCTTACTTATGCATTGGAAGAAGCAATATCATTAAAATGTCTATATTACCTAAAGAAATTTACAGATTCAATGCAATACCTATCAAAATACCAATGGCATTCTTTACAGTTAGATAAGGCAATCCTAAAATTCATATGGAATCACAAAAGTACCCAAATTGTCAAATGATCCTGAGCAAGAAAAACAAAGCTGTAGGCATCACAATATCTGATTTCAAAGCATAGTACAAAGCTATAGTAATTAAAACAGCTTGGTACTGTAATAAAAACCAAACAAGAAATCAATGGAACAAAACAGAGAGTCCAGAAATTAATCCATGTACATACAGCCAACTGATTTTTGATGAAAGTGCTTAGATAATACAGTGAAATTAGAATAATCTCTTCAACAAATGGTAATGACAAAACTGTATGTAGAAGAATGAAATTAAATATATTTTTCTTACCATATAAAAAATCAACTCAAGATGGATAAAAGGCCTTTAAGACCCAAGACTATGAAGCTACTGGGAGAAAATAGAGGAGAAACACTCCTAGACATTGGTATAGGGGACAACTTCTTGGGAAAAACCCCCAAAGTACAGGCAACAACAACAGAAAACCTAAATAAATTGAATTGTATCGAACTCAGAAGATTTTGCACAGCAAAGGAAATGATCAATAGACCGAAGAGACATCCAACAGAATGGGAAAAATATTTGCAAACCACAAATCTGACAAAGGATTAATACCCCAAATATATCAGCAACTTATAAAACTCAACAACACATAAACAACCAATCCAGTTGAGAAATGGGCTAAGGACTTCAATGGACGGTTCTCAAAAGAGGAAATACAAATGACCAACAAATGTATAAAAAATGCTTAATATCACTAGTTGTTAGGGCAATATAAAGATAAACCACAATCAGGTATCACTTCACCTTTGTCAGAATGGCTAAAATCCAAGATACAGAGAGTAACAAATGCTTGCAAAGATGTGGACAAAGGGGAACACTTACATACTGTCGCTGGAAATGTAAATTAGTGCAGCCACTGTGAAAAATAGTGTGGAGACTTCTTTAAAAAACAGAAATAGACTTGCCAACTGATCCAGCAATCCCACTAATGGGTATATATCTAAAAGACTTGAACACAATGTATCAAAGAGATACCTGCACCACCATGTTTATAGCAGCAATGTTCTCAGTAGCCGAAATATGCAATCAACCAAGGTGTCCATTTTCAGATGAATGGATAAAGAAAATATGGCATATAGCACAATGTAATATTACCAGCTATAAAAAAGAATGAAATTTTACTACTTGCAGCAAAATAGACACAACTGTAGGACATCACGTTGATTGAATAAGCCAGACCCAGAAAGACAAATACCATATGTTCTCCCTTTTATGTGCAAGATAAAATTTAAAAAGCAGACAAAATAGAGAAAAAAGAAAGAGAAAAAGAAACGTCTGTGCGAATCAGTATTGCTGCAAATATAGTTTGTAAAAGCCAATGGTTAAGAACATTATGCTAGTATAGTTTTTAGTGCAATGTGCTTTTAAAATATGTCCCTACCTATTCTAGTACTCATTTATTTGAAAGGTGGAGTTAGGGAGAGAAAGAGAGAGAGCTTCCATCTGCTGGTTCACTCTCAAAATGGCCACAACTGCCGGAGCTGGGCCAGTCTGAGTCTGGGAGCCATGAGCATCTTCCAGGTCCCCAGCGTGGGTGCAGGGGACCAAGGACTTGGACCATCTCTCCCTGATTTCCCAGGCCGAGGCAGAGAGCCAGATTGGAAGTGGAGCAGCCAGGACTTCAACTTGTGCCCATATGGGATGCCGGTACTGCAGGTGGTGGTTTTACCAGCTATCCACAGCTTTGGCCTCTGAATGTTTCTTTTAGGACTTCAAAAGTTAATAAGCTATCTTTGCTTCTCTAGGCTCTTGTCATGCCAAAACACTCTGGCAAAACAAACAAACAAACAAACAAACAAAAAAACCTAAATGAAAGATCTCTGCGAGTGAGATCCCAGTGAAAAGAACGGGTCATCAAAGAAGGAGGTACCTTTCTCTGAAGGGAGGAGAGAACTTCCACTTTGACCATGGCCTTGTCTAAATATGATCAGAGTTGGTGAACTCAAAAGGCTTCCATAGCCTTGACAACTCATGACAAGAGCCTAGGGTGATTACTGATGCCATAAACAAGAGTGTCAATTTGTTGAGGCAACAACAGGAGTCACTGTGCACTTACTCCTCATGTAGGATCTCTGTCCTTAATGTGCTGTACAGTGTGATTTAATGCTATAACTCATACTGAAACAGTATTGTTCACTTTGTGTTTCTATTTGGGTGCAAACTGTTGAAATCTTTACTTAATATTTGCTAAACTGATCTTCTGTATATAAAGAGAATTGAAATTGAATCTTGATGTGAATGGAAGGGGGGAGGGAGTGGGAAATGGGAGGGTTGCGGGTGGGAGGGACGTTATGGGGGGAAGCCACTGTAATCCATAAGCTGCACTTTGGAAATTTATATACATTAAATAAAAGTTAAAAAAAAAGAACAAGGAAGACATTATGACACCCCCAAATGAACAAAACACCCGAAGCCAAGATTATGAAGATGATGAGATAGAAGAAATGCAAGCTACGAATTTCAAAAAATTTATGATAAGAACATTAAGAAGTTTTCAAAAGCAAATTCTTGAACTACAGAAATCCTTACTGGACAGCATATAAAATCTCTCTCGTGAAAATTAAATCTTAAGGAGGAATCAAAATGAAACACAGAAACTAGTAGAAGAGGAAAGCGTGATAGTGAAGAGAAATCAAAATGAAATGAAATGAAGAATTCATTTTAAAAAAGAAAAAGAATACAGTAATGAAGGGAATGAAGTACAAAACATCTAAAAGGCATACAGAAAACAAAAAGTGACAGATTCCTCCTTTTAAAATGTGCCTCATTGTATGATCAACAGCTGACCGGGACATGCTGTGTCAGTGTAACTGGTGAAAGGCTTCTGGCTGATGTGGTGAAAGGCGTGGGAAGAGGAAACCTTCCCCAGTGCGTGATTAAGTCTCAGGGTGAAGCTGTGCCCTTGGCTGTTCAGTACCCCCCCACCGCGCACTCCCCCCATAGGTGGGATAGGGTAATCGAGGGCTGGATTGGATTTTTCCCTCCCCCAAGATCAGTTAAATTCTGAGGAAACCTAATAAGTGAGGCTCTGGTATAGTTTCTGCTGAGGGCAGGACTTCTTAAGAGATATTTCAAAATATTACTTTCCCCACCTGCAGGAAGCAAGAAGGATTTTTCTTCAACAGTCGCTGTGGAAACCTGCTAGAAATCCTGGGGTCAAAGGCATGGAAGCGTGCTGTCAAGGACCAGGCATCTGGGAAGCTTTCACTTTCAGATTGGTCCACACTGGTGTCCAGTAATTCCATAATTAGCTTCGATTGCCCCACCCCACTGGTGATTCCCTCGGAGGTCTCTTAGCACACATTTCTCTGTGTCTACCTGCCTGTCACTCCAACTCCGTGGGCAGCAGATTGTCCTGCAATCTCTTCTCTTGTATGCATCTAAGAGGACTTGTTGATTTTTGGCTTTTCAGCTTTTCATTTGAAGCTAAGATGGGGTGTGGATGCCTAAGATCCTTAGATGCTGTTCTGGACACTGGAAACCTACCGAGTTTCTTCCTGAAGCTGTGGCTGAGTACAAAAAAAAAAAAAGGCAAAAAAAGATGTCCTTACCTGAAACCGATGACAGCACTTGCAGGAGAATGCATAAGCAATACCCAGGTAAAGAAGAGGATTTAATCTTCATAGCTAGAAAGGAGATCAGAACCATAAGGGCCCTGAGACATGGGGTGTGGATTGCACAGAGGCACAAAGTGAAGTTTGCAAGAACGGGCAGCCTTAAGACTTTTGTTTCAGAGAATTATTCTTCTTATTGCTCAATAAACATACCACATCCTGCTGCATGGTTTTCTCAGGTTCACAATCCGTCAGTCCCACTCCTTCATGCCCACATTTCTCTCTTCCACTTCGTGACTTATTAAAGGAGCAGTTTCTCCAGCTGGCAATATTCCAAGGGAAAGACTGGGAGGATGGAACCAAAAGGCAAACACAAAGATGTGGGTGCCTAAACACACACAGTAAGGCAAGGAAAGCTTCTGCAGGATTCCTGTGCTTGAACAACTAAGATGATACCAAGCTGTGCTGTAACTGAAATATGTTGTCGGTGATTGTATACATTATTTCTAAAATAAAAAAGGGTCAATTTCAACCTTAGTTACTTTCAAGCAGCATTAAACTATTTTCATACGGACAATTTATGAAAGCATGTTAGCAACCCAAATAGTTTTTCCATATAATATAAGATGTTAAGAGTACCAAAGTTTACATTTAGACACAACCCAGAATCTTTAGCCCCAGCCTAGAATCAGGTTGGAAGGTGTCTCAATTTCAAGGCTTTATATCAACATATACATTCAATGGCATCTGAAGTTGTTGGGCCTAGCTACTTGCCTAGAAGCCCCCTGGCAAAATTACAATGGGGCAACGGTCACCTGATTAAAAAAACCCTCCTCTGGGATTAAAAGCCTCAACAATAGTCAAACTCCATAACAGAGGGACACTGGTGCTTCACTAAATAGACCCAAGGACGCTGTGACACTCTGGAAAAGAATTTAATGCATATTGGAGTACATACCGGGTGAGAGAGGGAAGAGACCAGTTAGGAAACAAGGTTCTGAGAGATGGAGAGTCAGAGTAGAGGGGGTGGCACTTTTCACAACTCACTTAGGCTAACTTCTCCATCCTCTAGCTTGTACCCAGGCCAGATGACGGTGCAGAAGACGAGGCATTTGTCTGTAGGGAAAAATAGTTGATCTATGCCCTTTAACCTTGAGTCTTACCTAATAGGCCTGATTCTGACAATGAGCCTTCATGGCGGGAGCCTTAGCAAAGGTATTTTTAAGCTAGAGTTTGGTGAAAGAGTGCCAGTGCTGGTTACTGCCTAGGCTGGTGACTAGGCAGACAAGGAATAAAGAAACAGCAAACTTCCTGAGGCAGGAACTACATAGGAAGATCCAACAGTGGGACCCAGAAGAACGGACTCAAGAGGGGAAGCTAGGGGATCCCAGAGACATGCTGAGACTTGTCTGCACAAGTTCAGGCCACATGGTGACTTAATGAGAGTCTGGATTGACAAGCTACCTGTCTGCTATCAAACTAAATACTGAGGAAATACCTGCTAATGGGGCCAAGAATTTGAGTTTGTAGGAATTGAAGAGACCTGGAGATGTATGGCAAGCATTTAGAAGAGCAGAGACAGAGATCTTGTCAGGATCTGGGGTAAGGGAAAAACTCATTGAGGCATGGAGCCCAAAGCCCTTGGCTTAGCTCTAAGCTGTGCCCCATCTTACTGACAAATTAATCTCTGAGGAAGGAAGAACCAAATGCAGTTTTCGGCTGGCACCCTAATGGGTCATCAAGATCTGGTGTCCATCAGGGAGTCCTTGAAAAATTCCAGAGAGTGGCCCTGACCTGAATTTCAAGATGACTCCAAGCCGTTCTCCCAGTCCCGTGTGATAGGCCAATCCTCATGAAAGGAAGCTGAGTTGGACCAGCCAAAATTCCAGAGCTGAGATGAGAAGTATGAAGAGTAGGGCCCCTGGCTTTACAGCTCATGAGGACTCCCAAACAGCAGAGGAGTTGCTCCCTGCCGGGAAGTGCGTTTCCCAGCCCAACACCATTTTGGCTGTTGGGGTCTGGTACTGGGACAAGAGACCTGGACTGGCGCTGGTGTGGATCCCCAGCCAGAATCCATCAGATACCTCAAGTCCTTCTGCTAGTCCCACATGAAGGGCCAACCCACACAATAGGGAGGGGAGGTGTTTCACAGCCCACTGCCACTGGGGTCTGGTGCCTGGCCACAGAGCTTCCAGAAACACTGGAGTGGAGCCCCAGCCAGAATCTATTAGTTGCCTCAAGTCTTTCTGCCAGTCCCAGTGGAAGAGCCAAACCACACCAAAGAGGGGATAGGATAGAGTCTCAGCTCCAGGGGATTTCTCCGGCCTTGGTCAGCATTCCTGACCCCTGAGTCTTGAGACCAGCATTCGTGCTAATCACATTTAACGGGCTGACAGGGACCTGCTGTTTTTGAGAAAATGGGAGTTACGCTGGAGGAGTTGTGGCTCTCTGAACAAAGATATAGTGGTCTGCATGCTCACTGGTCTGGCAGGATGATCCGACACTGGCTGGAGTTGAACTCGAGCAGGATCCGTATCACATTGGAGTTGTTATCCGAGTCATGGCACCAAAATGTTGTAGGGAATGTCAGTGGAGACAATATTATGACCTTGGTGCTTTGTCTCACGTGGAAGAAGAATTTCCAAGCAGACAAGCAGAGAGATTTAAAAGCAAGATTTATTAGAGTCAAAGACCCCCAGCCAGAGTGACATGGAGGGAGGCTTCCAAGGGTGTATGTGAGCTTCCAAAGGTGTGTGTCTTCATTCCCCAAATAGTGAACTGCCAGTCACACTATGGTATGTGATGACTATAGGCACATTCCTAGTGTGGGACAGAGAGAGGGCTGCCCTCTTGTCCTGCTTTGCAAACCCCAGTGGTTCTTAGGCCTGTGGCATCAAGAACTGTACTCATGGGACTGTGTGACATGGATAGAACCTTCCCATGGCCTGCTGGGTGAACATAATGGATGTTAGGACTTACAGCACCAAAAGCCCTTGTCCTAACATTGAGGTATGTGAAGGGTACCTAGCCCCAGTCCCACAAGAGGAATACAGGTGCTGGGAATTGTACACTAGCAGGTATGGGTCTGGAGCAGTGGAATGCAAGTAGCTTCCTCTCTGGGTCCTGTAGGGTAGGTTCCAATGGCTGTGAGGAATATGCTAACAGCAGTCTCAGTCCTGGAGGAAGGGAAGTCCTTACCTAGGTTTCACAGGGTGAGCGTCAGCTACTCTGAGGACTGAGGATTGAGAGCTTCCAGCCGGAAGCATAGAAACACAGGTAGGGTCCTCCCTCAAGATCCAACAGTTAACTGCAAGTTATTCCTGAGACGGTAGCACAAACAGTGAGTCCCAAAGCTGCAGGGCAGAGGGAACTGCCCCGGTTCCTACAGAACACGCTTGCGCCCTGGCCACCAGTACCCTGTGAAAGGGCGGAAGAAGAGAACTTCCTTGATCTTGTCCTCAGGGAATTTGCACGGTATGCTGCTTGTGCCAAGCCCCCAAAACTGAGGGAAACGTCCCAAGATAATGTGGCTCTGGGGCTAGTGCTCAGAAATCCCGCGTGTGCGGGATGCACAGGGTCTTCTCTCCTCCCTGGGAAGAATCCTGGCCTTGGTTCTTGGTATTCTGGTAGTGATGGGGCTACTTGTTGTCACATAGGCAGAATGGACATTGGCCGTGGCCGGAAGGCAGAAGCTCAGGTCTGGCACGTTGTGGGCAGTCGAGGAGCAGAGTACTTGTTCAGACCGTTACCAGCTTTCTCCACTGGACTTCGGCAGCAAGAACTGTGGAACTCTCGCATGACTAGGGTGGCCAGTCTGTGGTGGTGATGGGGCTGTGGTGCTTTATTCTGGTCTTTTACCAGCAGGATTCTGTCCCTGTAGTCAGGAAGCCGAGGCAGGAGCTGCACTACGCCTTGTTCCTGTCTCTCTGCTGACTCTCAGTCACTGTGCTGTTCTTATAGGTCTAAGTTAGGGGTTTTGTTTCAAACTTCTACATGTTGAAATACAATTTTCCCAACACCATTCTGAAGAGACTGCTCTTTCTCAGAGGAGTATTTATGTACCTTTGTCAGTGATGTGCTGGATACAGATGTGTAGATTAATTTCTGGTTTTTCTATTCTATTCCATTGATCAATGTGTCTATCCCTATGCCCACATCATGCTGTTTGGTTACAATAGCCTCCCACTCTCACTCAAAGTAATTCAACTGAGAAAGAATAGTCTTTGGAAAATAAGGTGCTTTAAAAATTATGGATTCAAATACAAAAATGTAAAGCACTACAAGTGTTGCAACTTATAAAAATCTAAAATGAGGGGCCATCCCAGTGGCTCACTTGGTTGATCCTCCACCTGTGGCACCGGCATCCCATATGGGTGCTGGGTTCTAGTCCCGGTTGCTCCTCTTCCAGTCCAGCTCTCTGCTGTGGCCCAGAAAGGCAGTGGAGGATGGCCAAAGTGCTTGGGGCCTGCATCCGCTTGGGAGACCAGGAAGAAGCACCTGGCTCCTGGCTTCGCATCAGCTTAGCTCCGGCTGTAGCAGCCATTTGGGGGGTGAACCAACGGAAGGAAGACCTTTCTCTCTGTCTCTCTCTCACTGTCTAACTCTATCTGTCAAATAAATTAAAAAAAAAGAATAACTGTAAAGTCTGATTAGATCCATAACAAATGGATGTTGAATTAGTAATCACAAACTTTCCATAAAGAATAATCAGATGGTACTACTGATAAATTTTGCTACTTATTTAAAGAAGAATTAATACCAACTTTTCATTTAATCTTTCCAAAAAACAGAAAAGGAGGTAATATTGGCTAAAGAATTCTAGGGTCTTATTTTCCTGCAACCAGTGCAGCACAAAAATATCACAAGAAAGGACATTTATGCATCAACATTTCTTATGATTGCAAACATAAAAAATTCAGCAAAGTAGCAGTAAACCAAATATAGACACATATAAAAAGACCATATACTATGACAAAATGGAATTTATCCCAGGGATACAAGATTGGTTTAATATCTGCAAATCAAGTAATATCATACACCCTATTAATATAATAAAAGACAAAAATCACGTGATCCTCTCAATAGATCCATAAAAACACTTGACAAAATCAACATCCCTTCATGATTAAAAAAACTAACTTCAGCAAAGTGTGTGTGTGTGCATATGTGTATGTATATTTGCATATGTAATACTATCTTTGGCACTTGAAAGAGAGATACTCCAAATTTGACTCATTGCTGATAAAAATACAAGCTAAACCATACATATCATACTTGGATCTGGCAATCCTAGTTTACCTACAAGTCAGAAATAGATGAGTTCCAGAGCCAGCACCGTGGCTCACTTGGTTAATCCTCCTCCTGTGGCACCGGCATCTCATATTGGCACCAGGTTCTAGTCCTGTGCTCCTCTTCCAGTCCAGCTCTCTGGTGTGGCCCAGGAGGGCAGTGGAGAATGGCCCAAGTGCTTGGGGGCCTGCACCCACTTGGAAGACCAGTAGGAAGCACCTGGCTCCTGGCTTTGGATCAGCGTAGCTCCAGCCATGGCTGCCATTTGGGGAGTGAACCAACGGAAGGAAGACCTTTCTCTCTGTCTCTCTCTCTCTCACTGTCAAATAAAAAAAGTACTGACTCTATCATGAACAAGGAAGGCAATGCTATTCCTCATTTGACTCTATCTGTCAAATAAAAAAAAGAAAGAAATATATGAGTTGCTTTACAGGGTCAGTAAATCAAATAAGCATACACGTTAACAACAAAAATATAGCTCAAAAATTTATATCTTAAAGAGAAATGTAGCACTTTATTCAAACCATAGCTATGTGCTAGAGAAAAAAGTCAAGATCTGAAGGAAAAATTCCTATGATCCTGGACACCAAAACAACCTAATATTGTGGGAAAATGAATATAGTCAATGTGAAAATACTTAAAATAACATGCTATATGTTCTGTATTTTACCAATCTGATAAATAATTGATACTAACACTGGTCCATTAGATGATTCATATCCTATGAGAAATAAAGTTGGCTGGCATACCACCTAGAAAAGCACATTATAATTTCCAGAGGGATATAAGTTTCAGGTGTACTGGTATCTCCTTCCATTTCTGCCCACTCCTATTCAGAATCATTAACAGAAACCCTGAATGTATGAAAGATTGATGATACTCATTTTAAAAGCAGACCAGAAGAAAAATAAAGCATATGCCCATATGAAGATTTATAAATAGATGGTTATAGTAGCCTTATTTTTAATAGCCAAACCTGTAAATTACTCAAAGTTTTTATCAACAGATCAATGAGTAAACAAGTTGTATTATCATTTTGATGTAATATACAAGAATACAGCAATAAAAAGGAATGAAGCATTTATACAAGCAACACATGAATCTCAAAAGGATTACTCTGAATTGAAGATGTCAGATGAAAGAATGATTAATATTGCATGATTTCATTATGTAAAATTCTAGAAAATGTGCATGATATCAATGATTTCCTGGGGACAGGATAAGAGAGAGAAAGGAGAAATTACGAAAGTATATGTAGATACCTTTGGGAGTCAGGGATATATTTATTTTATTGATTGCCATGATAGCTTCAAGGATGTATAAATATATATATGTAAAATTTACATTACTCACCTTACATATATGTAATATGATGTATGTAAATCATGCTTCAAAAATCTGTTTTAAAAGGGCACCAGTAAAATTAAATCCAAAAATATTAGTAATAACCTTTTAGTGGATACTTCTAATTAATAATTGTACCAACTATATTTCAGCAGAGGAGTCTTGATAATGGAGTGTCTGTCAGGCAATTCATTTTCCCTGTATTCTTTAAAAAAACACTCAATACATGGGACAATTTTTGAAACTGAGCAAATTGGACTGTTATTAGCAATATGAAAAACAAATATTGAAAAAAACAAATCTTCTCTTTTAGAAGTATATCACTGTCTTTAACTTGCTAAACTCCTACATCCCCTTACTCTGTGATCAAAAGATTGTCAAGATGATAGAATTAGAAGAAAAGGAGAGCCCCTAAGGTTAAGTTGAAGGACAAAGAAAGCAGCCTTTTTGCCAACCATTATCAATAATCTGGTCACTTACTTGAGCTCCAGAATCCAGAAATCCAGAGAGAATTTCTTTTTAGGTCTGTCAAAAAGTTGCCTCAGTGCCTGAAAGTGATTTAACAGTGCACCTACACTGAGAGTCACGATTCTTATACTATAATCAAACTGAGAACTCTACATACTAGAGTTTCCATCTACTGCCTGCCACCTGAGCTTTTTTTTTTTCTGTCAACTTGAAATCAACAACCCTTCCCAGAGAAAACAGCAAGGTGTCTCTTCTACGCATTACAAAATCTCTACTGCTCAAATACATTTGCAGTTCACCTTGCACCACTCAAGAAGTCTTTGCGTTACAGCTGCATCAGACCTGCTCCAACATGACATGACAGCCTGACATGACAGCTGAGGCAAGCTATCACGTTCCATGCATTTTCCCCCTGGATCTTTCTTTGACATCATGTGACTGCTGGAAAGCACTTCAGGGAAATTCTTGCTCTCTGAAGCTATAGGGCCTGCGGGTTACTCTGATAAACACCGTTCACAGTCTTCTCTGACTCATCCAGTCCTAGAACACTATCCTTTCTACTGCCTCACTCCAGTTGTGTTTGCTTCCTGAAAGCTACACTACCCTCAATTTACAGAACAGAGAAAGACACAAAGTAAACACTTGGAAAATAATTTTCAAACAATTTAATTTTTAGATTAAACGGAATGTGGTCAAGTCTTAGCAACCTCTGATGGAAATGTAAAAGTTCCATGTGGAACTTTTAATGATTTTGTTCTAAAGGGGACATGGGCACAAGTCAATCATACCACCAACTGTGGATAACATATATAGGCTCATGAAGAACATAATTCATAAGCTGAGAAGTGGAAGACCACAGACAAATCCATGAATTTACCATTATCTCATGGGTAATGTGCTTAGGCTAGGCAGGATTGGACTGCATCATGGCCAAAACTCTGTGGAGAGGAGCCCCTGCTACTGTAATGCTCTATTTATTTAAAGGACTAGAAGTAAGAAACTTTTCTATGACTCTAAAACAGAGGTGGCTCCAAAGTTAATAAAATTACTAGTTCTTACTATGTTCTGTTGAGCTAACTCACCTACTGAGTCATCACTCTGCTGAGCTACTGTAAGGATCTTAGAAATCATTGCCTTGATAAACAACATTCAGGGGAATCCAAGATGGCCGAATAGTAAGAAGCAGCACTGACCTCAGCCACGGAATGATAGCAGAAAAACACAGGAAGGACCACATTGCCAGGGGACTGATGGGGAGAAATTCTCAGTGGGGAACAGGTAGAACAGAACAAGCTTCATGGAGGCAGGAAGGAGAGTGGACAGACACACTGTTGTCTATGGTGTCACCAGCCACTCCTGGATCTACAAGATTGGATGCTAAATGGGAAGCACCATCTTGCCAGGATAAGTTGAGTCTGCTGCAACCACCATTACTGGTGGCTTTGACTGAGGGAGAATTCCATGTCCCCACTGGCTTTGAGTTCAGCCTAGGGAACTGGTGGGGATCTAGGAGACTACTTTATACTGTGAAGGGAGGCCACATTGCCTCCCGGCAATCAAACAGCAAGACACAACTTGCTGGGATGGAGATGCATCTGAACTCTTTTCTGACTTGGGAGCAGTCCCACTTCTGATGGAGGCTGCCAGGGCAAGTTGCAGGGCAGAGAATGGGTCCCCTGCACTCTGTCCATGTGGGAATTCTGGGCACAGATCAGAGAGCTGAGAGGGTACTGCATTGTGGCTGGGCTCCCATGCATGCACAAGGCCTTGCTGCAGAGTCCAAGCTCCCTGCCTTCTGGGGATGGGTCTTGGGGAGGGGCTATTGGAGACGCTGCAGAGTGGGCTGTTACTCTGGATGATGTTTGTGCCTGGCTGGGTGAGATGGGAAGGCAATCAAAAGCTCCCTCTAGGCTGTGAGCTGGTTCGGCCTGGCTTAGAGAAGGGGTGGCACACAAAGCACATTAGGCAGCTCCAGCATTCCTTCTAGCACTGACTGCATCCAGAAGCACTCCACCGTACACATCTTGGGTGTCATTCTTGCCCCACCCACAAACTGTGGCCAAAGCTCCTTGGCTCAACTCAGGACGCATCTCTGGAACTCAGGTGGAAGCCTTAGGAACTCCACCAAACACCAGAGGCACATATGCAAAATCAAAGCCTTCGATCAAAAGCCAACAAAATCCCTTCCTTCTCATTAGAAACAAGAAATCCCCCAGGTGCAGAAACTTCAACATAGAAACACTGGAAACATGAACAAGGAAGGCAATGCTATTCCTCTAACAGAACAAAATATTATGTTAATATTGTACTGGAAAGATTTATGAAATGCCAGAGAAAGAATTAAAAATATTAGTTCTAAGTTTACACAAAATAACAAAGAAGTCAAATGAAATGAGGAAATCAGTACATGACATGAGCAAGAAATTTTGCAGAGAGCTAGGGATACTGAAGAAAAACAAAACAGAAGTATCAGAGGTGTTAGTAATAGAACATTTAATAAGTTAAATAAAAATACAGAGAAGTAGCACTGTGGCACAGCTGCCACCTGTGATACTGGTACACCATATGGATGCCAGTTCAAATCTTGGCTGCTCTATTTATGATACAGTCTCCTTCTAATGTGCCTGGAAGATGGCCCAGGTGCTTGGGTCACTGCCACCCATATAGGATACTAGGAAGAAACTCCAGGTTCCTGGCTTTGGCCTGGCCCAGCCCCAGCCATTACAGAAATTTGGAGAATGAACCAATGGATGTAAGATCTCTCTCTCTCTCTCTCTCTCTCTCTGTGTGTGTGTGTGTGTGTGTGTGTCTCCCTCTCTGTCTTTAATTCTGCCTTTCTAATAAATAAATCTTTTTTAAAAATTAAAAATAACAGGGCCATTGTTGTGGTATAGTGGATAAAGCTGCTGTATGCAACACTGGCATCCCATATGGGCACTGGTTCAAGACCTGGCTGCCCACTTCCAATCCAGCTCCCTTCTAAGGCATCCAGGAAAGCAACAGAAGTTGGCCCATAGGTCCCTGTAACAGTGGTGGAGATTTATGGGATACTATCAAACAATCCAACATATGGGCCTTAGGAGTTCTTGAAGGTGTGAAAAGACAGAATGGACTAGAAGACCTATTCCATGAAAGAATTACAGAAAACTTCCCCAATTTGGAGAAAGAAAGGGATGTTTAAGTACAGGAAGTACATAGAACTCCTAATAGACATGACCAGAAAAGATCTTCATCATGATACATTGTAGTCAAACTTTCAATAGTAAAACATAAGATTCTAAATTATGCATGAGAGAAATGCCAGATTACTTTTAGAAGATCTCCAGTTAGACTCACAGCTGACTTCTTGTCAGAAACCCTACAGGCTAGAAGAGAATAGTGAGAAATAGTCCAAGCTTTAAGAGAAAAAAATAGGTCAACTCAGAATACTATATACCCTACAAAACTCTCATTTATGAATGAAGGTGAAATAAAGACTTTTCAATACAAACGGAAATTGAAAGAATTTTTCAGTACCCATACAGCCTTATAAAAGATGCTTAAAGATGTTCTATACACAGAAACACAAACATAGTCATCATTATGCAAGAATGTGAAGGCAGAAAATCCCCCAGTAAAATTACAAAGGAAATTAAAAGTAAGAAATAGGAATATTTGTGAAAAAATGGCAGAGGCAAATCATTACTTATCAATAGTCACCTTGAATGTAAATGGCCTCAACTCTCCAATTAAAGGATGCCGACTGTCCGAATGGATTAAAAAAAAACAAGACCTATCTATATACTACCTACAAGAAACGCACTACACCAACAAAGATACATGCAGACTGAAAGTGAAAATACGGAAAAAGATATTCCATGCTAATGAAAAGCAAAAAGGGCAGGTGTTGCCATCCTAAAATTGGACAAAATAGATTCTAACTCAAAAACTGCTGAAAGAGATGAAGAAGGGCACTATGAAATGATTAAGGGATCAATTTAACAGGAAAATATGAATACAATAAATTTATACATACCCAATTACAGGGCATCAGACTATTTAAAAGAAATGTTAATGGATCTAAAGGGAAATATAGACACCAATAAAATAGTAATGGGGGAACTTCAAAACCACACTTTCATCAATGGACAGATAACTAGACACAAAATCAATAAAGAGAACTGACACTGTGCAACAAATGGACCTAACTAATATCTACAGAACTTTTCACACCAAAGTTGCAAAATACACATTATTCTCATCAGTGCATGGAACTTTCTCTAGGATAGACTACATGGTAGGTCATAAAGATAATCTCAGAAAATTAAAAAAAAAGTTAAATTATACCATCCATTTTCTCTGACCAAAATGGAATAAAGCTGGAAATCAATAACTCAAGAATCTCTAAATCATATGCAAACACATGGAGTCTGAACAACATGATTGAATGAACAGTGGATCATAGAAGGAATCACGAGAAATAAAAAAAATTTCTGGAAATGAATGAAAATGATAATACATCTATCAAAACTAATGGGCTACAAGAAAAGCAGTGTTAAGAGGAAATTTTATAACAATTGTTTCATACATGAAGAAATTGGAAAGGTACCAAATAAATGAGCTATCAATGTATCTCAAGGGCCTAGAAAAACAGCAACAAACCAAACCCCAAATTAGTAGGAGGAAAGAAATAATTAAAATTAGAGAAGAAATAAACAAAATTGAAACAAAAATATAAAAAAGATCAGTGAAGTGAAGAACTGGTTTTTTTGGTCCAACTAACCAAAAAAGGAGGCAGAAGACCCAAATTAATAAAATCAGAGGTAAAAAAGAAAATATAACAATAGATACCACAGAATTTAAAAAAATCATCAGGAATTTCTAAAAACAATTACCAAAATAGAGTCATGAAGACATAGAAAACCTAAACAAACCAATAACCAAGATGGAAATTGGATCAGTAATAAAGACCCTCCTAATGAAGAAAACCAAGGACAAGGTGTTCACTGCTGAATTGTACCAATCATTTAAAGACAAGACATTTAAAGAAGAATTAATTCTAATTCTTCTCAAGCTATTCAAAACAATTGAAAGGGAGGATATCCTCCCAAAATCCTTATATGAAGACTGCATCACCTTAATTCCTAAAACAGAAAAGGATACAACAGAGAAAGCGAACTATAGACCAATATCCCTGATGAACATAGATGCAAAAATCCCAAACAAAATATGAGCTAATCGAATACAACAACACATCAGAAAGATCAATCAGGCCGGTGCTGCGGCTCACTAGGCTAATCCTCGACCTTGCAGCGCCGGACAACCGGGTTCTAGTCCCAATCAGGGCACCAGATTCTGTCCCAGTTGCCCCTCTTCCAGGCCAGCTCTCTGCTGTGGCCCGGGAGTGCAGTGGAGGATGGCCCAAGTGCTTGGGCCCTGCACCCCATTGGAGACCAGGATAAGTACCTGGCTCCTGCCATCGGATCAGCGTGGTGCACCGGCTGCAGCGCGCCAGTCATGGCAGCCATAGGAGGGTGAACCAACGGCAAAGAAAGACCTTTCTCTCTGTCTCTCTCTCTCACTGTCCACTCTGCCTGCAAAAAAAAAAAAAAAAAGAAAGAAAGAAAGATCAATCACCTAGACTCAGTGGGATTTACCCCTGGTATGCAGGGGTGGTTCAACATCTGAAAATCAATAAATGTCATACATCACATTAGCAAACTGAATAATAAAAGCCATGTGATCATTTCAATAGATGCAGGAAAAGCATTTGATAAAATATGGCATCCTTTTATGATAAAAACCTTAAGCAAATTGTGTATAGAGGGAACATTCCTCAATACAATCAAGCCAATTTATGACAAACTCATAGCCGGCAACCTACTGAATTTGGAAAAGCTGGAAACATACCCCATAAGACCAGAGCTAGACAGGATGCCCACTATCACCATTGCTATTTACTATAGTCTTGGATGTTTTAGCTAGAACCATTAAGCAAGAAATATAAAACAAAAGATACAAATTGGAAAGGAGGAAATCAAATTATCGCTATTTGTAGATGACATGATTCTCTATATAGGGGGTCCAAAAGACTTCATGGGAACTCATAAAAGAGTCTGGTAAAGTGGCAGGATATAACATCAACACAAAAAATAGCCTTTGTAGACACCATCAGTGCCATGGCTGTGAAAGAACTTTTAAGATTAGAACCAGTTATAAAAGAATGAAATATTTTGGAATAAATTTAACCAAGGATTTCAATGACTTCTAAGATGATAATTACAAAGCACTAAAGGAATGAAATAGAACATGACATTAAAAATGGAAAAAAATCTTCCATGTTCATGGGTTGGAAGAATTAACATCATTAAAATGTCCCTATTATAAAAACCAATTTACAGATTCAATTCAATCCCAATCAAAATATTGATGACATTCATTGCAGATCTAGAAAAAATGATGCTAAAATTCATATGGAAACACAAGAGACCTTGAACATCTAAAGCAATCTTATACAACAAAAACGAAGCTGGAGGTATCACCATACCACAATACCTGATTTCAAGAAATACTACACCGGCACCACAGCTCAATAGGCTAATCCTCCACCTAGCAGCGTCGGCACACCGGGTTCTAGTCCCGGTTGCCCCTCTTTCAGGCCAGCTCTCTGCTGTGGCCCAGGAAGGCAGTAGAGGACGGCCCAAGTGCTTGGGCCCTACACCCCATGGGAGACCAGGTGAAGCCTGCCTTCGGATCAGCGTGGTGTGCCGGCCGCAGTGTGCCAGCCATGGCGGCCATTGGAGGGTGAACCAACGGAAAAGGAAGACCTTTCTCTCTGTCTCTCTCTCTCACTATCCACTCTGTCAAAAAAAAAAAAAAAAGAAAGAAAGAAAGAAAGAAATACTACACCACAGTTATAATCAAAATGGCCTGGTATTGGCACAAAAATAGGTGTGTAGATCAATGGAACAGAATACAAACTCCAGAAATCAACACATGCATCTACAACAAACTTGATCGTAATGATAGGACTAGGAACCAAAGGGATCACATAAACAAGAATAGTGTCTGCAAATACTAGCTGATAGAATAAAAAAGGGAGAGAATGATCCAACATGGGAACTGAGATACACAGCAGACTCATAGAATCGCAAATGTCCTAAACAGCACTCTGGCCTCATAATCAGCCCTTAAGGCATGCGGATCCGGCTGAAAAGCCCATGAGACTATTTCAGGCATGGAAAGCCAAGACACTCTGGGGAAAAAAAAAACTTAAATAAAAGATATCCACGAGTGAGATCCCAGTGGAAAGAATGGGTCATCAAAGAAGGAGGTACCTTTCTCTGAAGGGAGGAGAGAACTTCCACTTTGACCATGGCCTTGTCTAAATATGATCAGAGTCGGTGAACTCAGGGGGCTTCCATAGCCTTGGCAGCTCATGACAAGAGCCTAGGGTGATTACTGATGCCATAAACAAGAGTGTCAATTTGTTAAGTCAACAACAGGAGTCACTGTGCACTTACTCCTCGTGTAGGATCTTTGTCCTTAGTGTGCTGTACATTGAGATTTAATGCTATAACTAGTACTCAAACAGTATATTTCACTTTGTGTTTCTATGGGGGTGCAAACTGTTGAAATCTTTACTTAATGTATACTAAATTGATCTTCTGTATATTAAGAGAATATAAAATGAATCATGATGTGAAAGGAAGGGGAGAGGGAGTGGGAAAGGGGAGGGTTGTGGGTGGGAGGGACGTTATGGTGGGGAAGCCATTGTAATCCATAAGCTGTACTTTGGAAATTTATATTCATTAAATAAAAGTAAAAAAAATTTAAAAAGGTAATAATGGAGGACTTTAATACCCCATTTTCATCAATGGACAAATCAAAAAATCAGACAAAAAATCAACAAAGAAATAACAGAGCTAGTCTACATTGTAGACCAAATGGACCTAATAAATATCTACAGAACATATCATCCCACAGCTGCAGAATACATATACATTCATTAGTGCATGTAACACTCGTCTAGGATAGACCATATACTAAGCTATAAAATAAGTGTCATCAAATTAAAAAATGAAGTAATACTATATATCTTTTCTGACCACAGTGGAATTAAGCTAGAAATTAACAATATTAGAAACTCCAGAAAGCATACAAATCTTGGACTTTGAACAATATGCTCCTGCATGAATAGTGGGCCACAGAAAACCAAAAGGGAAATCAAAAAAATGCTTTGAAGAATAAAATGAAAGCATAACATCTCAAAACTTAGAGGATATAGCAAAATCAGTGTTAAGAGGAAATTATATAGTAAAAAAGTAAAAAGTACCTAGTTAAAACATTAGCAAGGTATCAAATAGATGATCAGACAATGCATCTCACGGACCTAGAAAAGCAAGAACATACCAAACCCAAAATTTCTAGAATGGAAGAATAACAAAAATTAGAGAACAAATAAGCAAAGTGGACATTTTAAAAACTATATAAAATATCAGTGAGATTAAGAGCTGGATTTTTGAGCAGTTAAACAAAATTTATATACCATACACCCAACTAACCAAAATAAGGGAAAGACACAAATTAATGATATCAAAGATGACAAAGGAGATGTTACAACTGATACCACAGAAATGCTAAGAATCATCAGGAATCGTCACAAACACCTATTTCCCAACATTTTGGAAAATCTAGAAGAAACTGATAGATTTCTAGACATATACAATTTAACAAAATTGAGACAAAAAAAAAAACACAGAAAATCTGAATATACCAATAACCAAGACTGAGCCTCCCAACAGAGAAAAGCCTGGGACAAGATGGCTTCACCCAAATTTTAAAGGAAGAACTATATAACAAGTTTTATAATAATAACAAGTTTTCTTAAACTATTCCAAAAATGTAAGGAGAGGGAACCCTTCCAAATTCATTCTCTAAGACCAGTATTACATGAATTCTAAAACCAGAGAAAGATACAACAAAAAAGAAAAATATAAACCAATATCACTGATAAACATAGATATAAAAATCCTAAACAAAATACTAGCAAATCATATCCAACAACACATTAAAAAGATCATCCACCCTGACCAAGTGGATTTGTATCCCTGGGATGCAATCAAAAAGTGATACAGCATATCAACAAAAGGAAGGATGAAAACCAAATGATGGGTGGGTGGCAGTGCTATGCTGCGGTAGTTTAAGCCTCTACCTGTGGCATTGGCATCCTATATGGGCACTGGTTTGAGTCCCAGCTCCTCTTCTGTCCAACTCTCTGTTAATGGCCTGTGAAAGCAGTAGAAGATGGTCCTAGTGCTTGGGCTTCTGCACCCACTTGGGAGACCCTGAAGAAGCTATTGGCTTCAAATTAGCTGTTGCAGCCATTTGGGGAGCGAACTAGTGGATGGAAGACATTTTTCTCTTTCTCTCCCTCTCTGTGTCTGTAACTGTTTCTCAAGATAAATAAATGAAATCTTTAAAAATAACCCAAATGATGATTTCAATAGATGTAGTGAAAGCATTTGGTAAAATACAATATCATTTTATGATAAAAAAGTTAAAAATTGGACATAATAGGAACATACCTCAACACAATTAAGGCAATGCATGACAAGCCCACAGCCAGCATCACACTGAGTTGGGAAAAGCTGGAATTGTTTCTCCTAAGATATGGATCAAGGATGGCCACTCTCACCATTAGTGTTCAATACAGTTTAGAAGTTTTCGCCATTTTTTTTCTTGAGGCAAGAAAAAGAAATCAAAGGGATGCTTATTGGAAAGGATGAAGTAAAATTACCCTTGTTTGAAGATGACATTATCCTTTCTATAGGGAAAACAAAAATCTCCACTAAGAGACTATTGGAACTGATAAGAGAATTAGGCTGAATAACAGAATATAAATTCAATACACAAAAGTCAATAACATTCTTAAACACCAAAAATGTTCTGGCAGAGAGAGAACTTATTAGATCAGTCCCATTCACAATGGATGCAAATTATTTAAGTATACTAGGATAAATTTAATCAAGAATATGAAAGATATCTGCAACAAAAGTTATAAAACGTTAATGAAACAAAAATAAGCAGATATAAAATGGAAAAATCTTTGTTCATGAGTGGGAAGAATTAATATCACTGGAATGTTCATATTCCCCAAAGCAATTTACAGATTCAATGCAATCGTAATCAAAACACCAAGAACATTCTTCACAAATCTAGAAAAAAATCCTAAAATCCATATGGAAACAAAACAGACCTGAATAGCCAAAGCAATCTTAAACAATAAAAACAAAGTTAGAGGTATCACAATACCACATTTTAAGACATACCA
Source organism: Oryctolagus cuniculus (assembly GCF_051225735.1). Taxonomy (NCBI): domain Eukaryota; kingdom Metazoa; phylum Chordata; class Mammalia; order Lagomorpha; family Leporidae; genus Oryctolagus; species Oryctolagus cuniculus. The sequence goes on along the minus strand of NC_142873.1, from coordinate 125,363,879 downwards.
CAGCACAGTTGTAATCAAAATAACCTGTTACTGGCATAAAATAGACATGTAGACCAATGGAAAAAAATAGAAACTTCAGAAATTAACCCACAAATCTACAACCAACTAATCTTTCACAAATTAGTTAAAATAATTCCCTGGAGACAGGACAGTCTTTTCAACAAATGGTGTTGGCAAAATTCAATCTCCATATGGAAAACTTTGAAACAAGAACCATACCCGACAATTTACATATAAATTAACTCATAATCGGTCAATGACCTAAACTTTAAGACCTGAAACCATCAAGTTCCTGGGAGAAAACATAGGAGAAATGCTATACCACATTGGTCTAGGCAAAGCCTTCTTGCATAAGCCCCCAGAAGCACAGGCAGTAAAAGCAAAAACAGACAAATGCGGATTACACCAAATGAGGAAGCTTCTACAAAGTAAAGGAAACCATTAAAAAGTGAAGAGGCAACTGAAAGAAAGGGAGAAAATATCTGAAAACCATGCATTTAATAAGTGATTAATATCCAGAATATATAAGAAACTCAAGAAACTCAACAACTGCATAACAAACAATCCAGTTCAGAAATGGGCTAAGGATACGAACAGGCAATTTTCAAAGGATGAAAAAATTATTGTCATCAGCCAGATGAAAAAAAAAATGTTCAGGATCACTAGCCATCAGGTAAATGCAAGTAAAAACACAAATTATCTATCACTTTACCCATGTTGGAATGGCTATTACTCAAACATAAAAAATAACAAATGCTGGTGATGGTGTGGAGAAAAGGGCGCTGTAATACACTGTTGATGGGAATGCAAATTGGTACAACCATTATGGAAAACAGTATGGAGTTTTCTTAGAAAACTGTAGTTAGATTTACTGTATTACCCAACTATTCATCTCCTGGGAATATATCTGAAGAAGATGAAATGAGCATATTAAAGAGTTACTTACACTGCCATGTTTATAGCAGCTCAATTCATAATAAGTAAGATATTGAATCAACCTGAATGTCCACAAACTGATGATTGTATAAAGAAAATGTGGTATATACAGAAAGACAAATAATACATGTTTTCTCTTATTTGTGGTAGCTACTATATATGGAGAGTATAAAAATTGTGTGGATGTCATATCATTTGGTGTGTTATAAATATTGCTTCATTGAGCTATGCCATGCAAATGACAATATACTCTTCTTTACTGCATTAAGAAAAAGAAATGGAGAACGGAGAAAATAGCCAGGAATTTGGAGGTGTTAGTAGTGTTTTGTTCTTATTTTGGGTGTTGGTTGTGAGAATAGTCAGAGAACCAAAAACTCATTTATCTTTACACTTATTTCCATTTCTTTGTATGTATATTGCATTTCAACAAAATGTTTTAAAAGCAATATGCAAATGAAGGAATATGGCTGTATTCCAATAAAAGTTTATTTATGCACACTAAAAAAATTAGAACCATCCAGGCGTTTCCTTTAAAACACCCCTGACTCTTGGAAGATCAGTAAGTACTCTTTCCCATTCTAAGTCACTGCCTTAGGGAAAGTGAAAGTTCATTTTAGGGTGTTTGGAATAAGAAAAGAGATCTGTTCATCCCACACCTCAACACTTTACCCACATTTAGGGTGGGGCCAAGTGAGACTGACTTGGTAAATTGCTGTCACCTGCCCCACTGTGGAATTTAGGACTACCTGTTCTTGGACCAGACTCATGAGTTTCATAGATATTCAAAGTTACTACTGTTTCATCATATAAATTTTAGAATTACTTAATGTTTTCCAGCTAAATAAACCTGCTGGATTTATGGGAAGATAATTGATACACTGAAACATCCTGTCCATGATTATGGGTATTTCTGTTTACACAAGTCATCATTTATCTGGCAAGGGTAATAACTTTTTTAGACATTAGGGGGCTTCTCTTTCTGGAAATCACATAATAGAAATGTCTTAGATGAGGCACCTGGTGAACTGATCTCAAGATGTAGAATTGTGTGAGGAAGTTTATTGGGGAATATGCATGAAATCAACACCAAAGGTAAAGTGAAAGAAGTAGGATGTAGTAGGAAGGATTTCTGAACTGCAATGGAATTACTACAAAGGCTGATCCCACAGTAAGGCAGGATGGTTCTTTAGGATTTCCCAGTCCTGAGGCAGGAGAGACAAGTCTCTATACCACCACAAGGGCCAGTGATTCATACAAGCCACCTTGGACTCGAGGACGATGCCTACACTTTGGGGAAGGAACTTGCTTTCTTGAGGTAAGTTCTCTCAGTTGATAAACTTTAACCAACAATGCTCCTAATAACTAGGGGAATAAGTACCTAAGTTCTGAAGGTTCCTGAGTCTACTATTTTCCACCCTATGCATCAAGGAGTGATGCACCCTATTTGCCACCCTATGCACTCCTTGATCCATGTGCATTTTATAATAAATTTTATCTAGGAGTGAAGATGCTGTCTTTTTTCTGCAGACATTGCAATAGATCATGAGGACACAATCTGTAATTACCATTTCCCTCTTCTACCGCTCTAGATTTTTCTCACTTTTAGTTACTCTCTCACTGCATCTCTGTGAATCTATGCACATCAACTGATGTGATAAACTAAACCTTTATCCCTGAATTGTCTAAGACCTTGACCTTGACCTTCTCAACTCATGAGTGTTATGTTTCCTCATTTCCTGTTAAGATTTGGAAAAGAGAATGGGACAAGGGACAAGGGACAATGGACAAGGGAGAGCTCTTGGGGTTAATGGAAACATTCTTTATCTTGAATGTGATAGTGTTATACAGTTTTCAAAATCCATCAAATCATGCTCTAAATGGTTGTGTTTTATAATGCAATGTAAATGATATTTCAATAAAATATATCCTTTAATATTGAGAAATGGAGTATAAAAAAGAAGTCAAACTGCAAAATATACACTTAGTAACAGTTAATGTTCAATCATTGAGATAACTCAAAAGACTTAGTTTATACTCATAAAACGACCTTATTACAAAGGGTACAATACATTAGCAGCAGAAAAAGGGTGTGCATTCAAAGGGACTTGGAGTTCTAAGTGGTAGGTTTCCTCACTTCCCAACCACTGGGTTCCGTCACACAGGATATGAATTATCTCCAAGCCTTAAACTACCAGCAGAGTTTAGGTGAAGCTTCTCAGGTGCAGGAAAACAGAAATATCTTCATGATAGTGGGTCTCATATTAGACTGTTTACTGAAGTCTGCTCTGGCTGTGCTACAAAACTCAATTTTCAAACGTTGTCAACTCTCACTCTTCATATTCCACTGAAATCATGTGCAAATCATAAATTAAATTATCACCACTAAGCCAGGCAAATAGACAGTAATATTGCTCTAATACAACCAACAGATTCACACTTTCAGAATATCATATACCTTTAGTTAATTAATTCTTTATTATTAACCAAAGGTCAACAATTCTAGAGATAATGATACAGTCAATCCAAACCAAATAGAGTTGGTCCATGCCATAAACAAATATATTCCTTCCACCTCTACTGTGTAACATTAGCTCTACTGCTTCCTATTGATAAGTATATACTACCTCTGCCTGTTCTTCAGTCAGCATGAGAAACCCAAATATGGGGTAGAAATTTTTGTTCCAGTGAATTATTCCATATTAAGTAATAAAGATTATACCATAAATAGTGATGAGAAAAACATGTGAAATAAATATTTTTGTTTTAAATTTTATTATTTTTTTTAACTTTTATTTAATGAATATAAATTTCCAAAGTACAGCTTATGGATTACAATGGCTTCCCCCCCATAACGTCCCTCCCACCCGCAACCCTCACATTTCCCGTCCCTCTCCCCTTCCATTCACATCAAGTTTCATTTTCAATTCTCTTTGTATTCAGAAGATCAGTTTAGTACATATTAAGTAAAGATTTCAACAGTTTGTACCCACATAGAAACACAAAGTGAAAAATACTGTTTTAGTACTAGTTATAGCATTAAATCACAATGTACAGCACATTAAGGACAGAGATCCTACATGAGGAGTAAGTGCACAGTGACTCCTGTTGTTGACTTAACAAATTGACACTCTTGTTTATGGCATCAGTAATCACCCTAGGCTCTTTTCATGAGTTGTCAAGGCTATGGAGGCCTTTTGAGTTCACCGACTCTGATCATATTTAGACAAGGTCGTAGTCAAAGTGGAAGTTCTCTCCTCCCTTCAGAGAAAGGTACCTCCTTCTTTGATGACCTGTTCTTTCTAGATGGGCCAAGGACCTCAATAGACATTTTTTCAAAAGAAGAAATACAAATGGCCAACAGACACATGAAAAGAAGTTCAAGATCACTAGCAATCAGGGAAATGCAAATCAAAACCACAATGAGGTTCCAGCTCATCCCAGTGAGAATGGCTCACATTCAGAGATCTACCAACAACGGATGCTGGTGAGGATGTGGGGAAAAAGGGACACTAACCCACTGTTGGTGGGAATGCAAACTGGTTAAGCCACTATGGAAGTCAGTCTGGAGATTCCTCAGAAACCTGAATATAACCCTACCATTCAACCCAGCCATCCCACTCCTTGGAACTTACCCAAAGGAAATGAAATTGGCAAACAAAAAAACGGTCTGAACCTTAATGTTTATTGCAGCTCAATTCACAATAGCTAAGACCTGGAATCAACCTAAATGCCCATCAACAATAGACTGTTGATAAAGAAATTATGGGATATGTAATCTATAGGATACTATACAGCAGTCAAAAACAATGAAACCCGGTCATTTGCAACAAAATGGAGGAATCTGGAAAACATTATGCTGAGTGAAATATGCCAGTCTCAAAGGGACAAATATCATGCTCTCCCTGATTGGTGACAACTAACCGAGCACCAAAAAGGAAACCTGTTAAAGTGAAATGAACACTATGAGAAAGGGTGACTTGATCAGCCCTTGTCCTGACTGTTGATGAACAACTTAATACGTTATCCCTCTTAGTATTTTTTTGTTTGTTCTACTTAATACTATTGGTTGAATTCTGTAATTAATACACAGTTATTCTTAAGTGTTCAAACTTAAATAAGTGTTGAAACTTAAGTGTTGAAACTGTTAAATGTAAGAGTGGGAATAAGAGCGGGAAGAGATGTACAATTCGGGACATGTTCAAGCTGACTTGCCCCAAATGGTAGAGTTAGAAACATACCAGGGGATTCCAATTCAATCCCATCGAGGTGGCGTGTACCAATGCCATCTCACTAGTCCAAGTGATCAATTTCAGTTCACAATTGATCATGATAGGACTAAGAACCAAAGGGATCACATAAACAAGAATAGTGTCTGCAAATACTAACCGATAGAATAAAAAAGAGAGAGAATGATCCAATGTGGGAAGCGAGATACACAGCAGACTCATAGAATGGCAGATGTCCTAAACAGCACTCTGGCCTCAGAATCAGCCCTTAAGGCATGCGGATCTGGCTGAAAAGCCCATGAGAGTATTTCAGGCATGGAAAGCCAAGACACTCTGTCAAAAAAGGATGACCTAAATGTTTTAAATTTTAGAAGACAGACCCAAGAAAATCAATAAGGCAAGCCTAGGATTGTCTCCACTTTCTACCTGTAGGCAATTTTTATTGTGGTCAGACAAACCAAGGACACAAATAAACCCCAAAGTGATCTAGTTGAATTGAGGAGACCCAGAAGATAGATTTCATGAAGGTGTAACACTGAGTAACAGGAAAAAGGCAGCTACTAAGAAAAATGGCTCGAGAAACCTTCCAATATAATCCTCCGAGAATTTCCTATTAATTAGTTCATGAGTTAAGTGAAATTGAAAGTCTTTGAAAAAGACATGCCAGTAATTGTATGCCAAAGAATTGGGAGAACCAAAGAAATTCAAAAAAATATTCAAGCTTAAATCACCCAGAGTGTAGAACTTTTAGCAGTATCACATGGAATTCAGTGGAGTCCTTGGAAAGGTCAAACCATAGTATTAGGCTTCAACTGCCCCTGGAGTGAAGCCTATTCTAGACTCCTATAACAAAGCTTGAAAACAGAATGTTAAGGAATCAAATTGGACAGCAGGTAGCATATCTGAGTGCAAAACAAAGCCCAAAGATCCAAAAGGGACAATGAAATTCATAAACTCAACCACATAATATTTCATACTCCTTAGCATCCAATAAAAAATTACCACATATGCCAAAAAGGATGAAAAGGTGACCCATGGCAGAGAGAAGAATCAGTAAATGGAAAGAGCAATCACAAAGATGATAAAATGAGCAGAAAGGAATTACTTAACAAAGCACAAGAACATAGTGAGAGAGAAGTGTAAAATATAAAAAAGGACCAATTGGAAGGAGGTGAAAAAAAGTATGGGAGAGGGAGCGGGAGTTTGGAGGGTTGCGGGCGGGAGGGAAGTTATGGGGGGGTTAAAAACCATTGTTCTCCATAAGCTGTACTTTGGAAATTTATATTTGCTAAATAAAAGTTTAAAAATTCTTTTTTCTGTTCTCTGCTTAAAATGTCTCCTTTACAGGCCGGCGCCGCGGCTCACTAGGCTAATCCTCCGCCTAGCGGCGCCGGCACACCGGGTTTTAGTCCCGGTTGGGGCGCCGGATTCTGTCCCGGTTGCCCCTCTTCCAGGCCAGCCCTCTGCTGTGGCCAGGGAGTGCAGTGGAGGATGGCCCAGGTGCTTGGGCCCTGCACCCCATGGGAGACCAGAAAAAGCACCTGGCTCCTGGCTCCTGCCATTGGATCAGCGCGGTGCGCCGGCCGCAGCGCGCCGGCCGCGGCGGCCATTGGAGGGTGAACCAACGGCAAAAGGAAGACCTTTCTCTCTGTCTCTCTCTCTCACTGTCCACTCTGCCTGTCAAAAAAAAAAAATTAGAAAAAAATGTCTCCTTTACATAGCCCTCCATGTGTGCCAAATTTCTCCTGCCTTTCTCTTACACAGTTAGATGTTAGCATACGTAGAGGTCATCTAGATAATCCAGGATAATGTCCCCATCACAAGATTCTTCAACTAATTGTGTCTGCAAAGAAGCCGTTTCCATGTGACATGAGAGTGACATTCAGAGGTTGCAGACATCATATTGAGGGGGCTGGTATTTTTCAGCTTGCTACAGAAAAGAAGCGGTCAGAGGGAGACTACAGTTGAAGAGAGTTCTGAATTTCACAAAAGGGGAAGTGGAAGCTGTGAGAAAAAGACAACATTCTGAATCTACTGTTCTGGGGCAATTATAAAAATTTGAAAAAAGGAATAATTACCTATACTTCACATCATTCCCAGTAATCAATTCCAGGATTGAAACTCTAAATATGAGGGATAGAAAAACAATGAAAAAGATAAAATAACAGAGAAGATAAAATACAACAATGTCACCCACCTCAGGATAGGGAAAGATATCGTAAAAAGGAAACCTAAGACATTAACCATAGAGGAAAAGAGTGATACTTTGGGCTCTATTAAAATTAGAAACTTTTATTTAGCAAAACTGAGAAAAGTTAATCTGCACAGAAGGGGAAATATTTGTAATAATATACTTATTTATGATAAAACATTCACATTTAGAATATATGTTTATTGTAGCTTAACTTGAAAAAAAGCATTAGGAATATGGGCAAGATTCTTAAAAACTACTTCACAGTAAGTCACAATGGACACTAATCTTATTAGAAGATACCCAATCTTATTACTCATCAGGAAAATTAAACTGCAAATGATACCATTATAAATATAACAAAATGGCTAAAATTTAAAATTCTGATGACATTAGGGATAGCCAAGGGTATAGAACAGACACTTGACATCAATAGTGTTCATTCTGAAAGTTGTATCTGTTAAAAATGAACATATCCAAAAAGTCATTTCCTACATTGATGCCTTGAAGTGCTTGTTCTCTGTATACTTCCAGCAGTTTCATAGTTTTAGGTCTTACATTTAGATCTTTGATTCAGCTTGAGTTAATTATTGTGTTAACAGGGTGAGAGGTAGCAACCTAATTTCATTCTTCTACATGTGTATGTTTAGTTTTGCCAGTATCATTTACTTAAATATTATCCCTTCTCCAATGTATGTTATTGGCACCTTTGTGAAAAATATTTGGCAGTATGTACATGGATTCACTTCTGGGCTCTCTGTTCTGTTGCATTGACATGTGTCAGTTTTTATGTCAGTCCCATGCTGTTTTAATTATTATAGCTTTGTAGTATGCTTTGAAATCAGGTATTGTGAAGCCTCCAGCTTGATTATATCTCATGCTCACGATTACTTTGGCTGTTCTGTGTCTTTTGCAGTTCCACAGAAATTTTAGGATTTTTTTTTTTTTTTTGTAAAGGGTGTCTGTCGCTCCCCCTCTTTGCAGAGGAACGACACAGGACCCTGCGCTGTTCTTTTGTCTGCTCGGCCCTTCCCGGGTTAGCTGCTGGTTCTTCCCGGGTTGGCTACCGACCCTTCCACCTCCGTGGAAGGGCGGCTCCCCCTGCCACTTCCCCACTTCCACGGAGGAGCGGCACACCCCCGGCCGGCTCTCTCGGGGGCTGCTCAGGTGTTCCTTCGGATAGATGTTCCTGGTGCATGTTATCTCTCTCCTCCTTTATAGTCCTCTTCCGCCAATCCCAACTCTGCCACCCACACGCCGAGTACGCTGCTCTCCTCCAATCAGGAGCAGGATCAGCTCCTGCAGCTCAGTCAATCAAATTGGCGAGAGGCAGCTGCGCAGAAGCTGTTTACTCCTCTCCCAGCGCCATATTGTGGGAGAGCAGATGCATAGAATAAGTCTTAATTCCAGTAACTTAGTCTAGTCCGAGTTGCTCCCCACAGGTGTCATCGCTGTTTTGGTGGGGATTGCATTGAATCTGTAGATTGCTTAAGGTAGTATGGGCATTTTAACAATATTAGTTCTTCCAATCCATGAAACATTTTAAAAATTCCCATTTTTATACCCTCGATGATTTCTTTCATAGGTGTTTTGTAATTTTTATGTTAGAAGTCTTTCACTTCTTCAGTTAAATTTATAAATTTAATTTTTGTAGCTACTTTAAACAGGATTTCTTTCTTGATTTCTCTTTTATCATGGTTATTATTGCTGAAATTGGTGTATAAAAATGCAAATATTTTTGTATGTTGATTTTACATCTTGTAACTTTACTGATTTATCAACCTAACAGGTTTTTTCCATATACGAAATCACGTCAACTGCAAACATGAATATTTTGATCTTCTGCTTTATAAATTTAATGTCGTTGGGGCCGGCGATGTGGCGCAATGGGTTAATGCCCTAGCCTGAAGTGCCAGTATCCCTTATGGGCACTGGTTCGAGACCTGGCTGCTCCACTTCTGATCCGGCTTTCGGCTACGGCCTGGGAAAGCAGTAGAAGACAGTCCAAGTCCTTGGACTCCTGCCCCCGTGTGGGAGACCTGGAAGAAGATCCTGGCTCCTGGCTTTGGATTGGCGCAGCTCTGGCCATTGCAGCCAACTGGGGAGTGAACCAGCGGATGGAAGACTTCTCTCGCTCTCTCTGCCTCTCCTCTCTGTGTAACTCTGACTTTCAAATAAATAAATAAATCTTTAAAAAAATAAAAATAAATTTAATGTCCTTTATTTCCTCCTTTCCCAATTGCTCGTGATAATTCTCCCAATGCTGCATTGATTGTCTTTTTCCAGATCTGAGAGGAAGGTGAGGTTGTAGAGAAAGTGAAACTTGCACACCACTGGTGGGAATGCAAATTGGTGCAACCACTATAGAAAACAGTATGGAGATTTCTTTAAAATCTAGAACTAGAACTACCACATGATCCAGCTACTGGATTATATATCTGAAATACATGACATCGTTGTATCAGGAGATAACCTGCTTTGCCATCCTATTCCAACACTGTTCACATTAACCAGGATATGGAATCAACCAGGATGCCAATCGTCAGATGAATGTATAAAGAAAACATGGTATTATACATAATGGAAAACTATGCAGGCATAGAAAAGAATAAAAACCTTTTCATTTGCAGCAATATGGAGCTGGAGGACATCACATTAAGTGAAATAAGCCAAACATGAGAGACTAATACATGTTCTCCTTCCTGTGTGGGAGCTCAAGAAACAAAACAACCAACCAACCAAATAAGAACCCTCAATCTGAAGACAAGAGACTGAGAAGGGCGCGAGCAGGGTACAAGGAGCTTTATTTTTAAAAAGAAAAGCTGGGTGTGGTTTATTAATCATGACAAATATGTGACACTAACAGGAGATGTTAAACATAGGAAGCTGAGTGTGGTTTATAGACGGTGGCAAACATATAATACTGTGATAAGATATTAACAGTATTTTACACTTTGTGTTTCTGTGTGGGTGCAAACTGATGAAATCTTTACTTAATATATACTCAATTGATCTTCTGTATATAAAGATAATTAAAAATGAATCTTGATGTTAATGGAATGGGAGAGGGAGCGGGAGATGGGAAGGGTGCGAGTGGGAGGGAAATTATGGGGGGGGAGCCATTGCAATCCATAAACTGTACTTTGGAAATTTATATTTACTAAATAAAAAAATTTAAAAAACAGATATGAACAAAAGAGGGGGGTGGCTGCACTGTGGCAGAGCAGGTTAAAGACCCAGCCTGCAGCTCCAGCATCCCATATGGGCACTTGTTCAAGTCCTAGCTACTCTACTTCCATTCAAGCTCCCTACAAATGTGCCTGGAAAGACAGCAGGGGATGGCTCAAGTGCTTGGGTCCCTGCACCCATGTGGGAGACCTGGAAGAAGCTTTTGGCTCCTGGCTTCCAACCAGCCAGGCTCTGGACATTGCAGCCATTTGGGTTTGAACCAGTGGATAGAAGGCCTCTCTCTCTGTGTAATTCTGCCTTTCAAATAAATTTTTGAAGAAAGGGTTAAAAATCAATAGCAGAAGTTCCCTATAGGGTGTATGAGTACTCTTTGTACCGCCTCACAATTTTTGTTTTATAAATTTGAAATACTTCTAAAATGAAAAGAATTATTTAAAAATGAATATATGCATACCTTATGACCCAGAAATTCTACTCCTTGTTATTTACCTAATCAAAATGAATATCTATCTTCACCAAAGGCAGGAACAAGGATATTTTAATAGTCTAACATAACAAACAACCCAAATATAGAATGGTAGAAATATATAAATAAATTGTGCTATAGTCAGGCAAAAATGAGTGTCATACAGCAATAAAAATTAATAAAGTAGAAATTTGTGAAGCACATAAATTAAGCTCACAAATACAAGAGTTAAATGAAAGAAAAAGACAAAATAATACTTGCAAGATTTCTACTTACACAGTTAAACAAGCAAAATTTATTTATGGTGGTAGAAGTCAGATTAGAAATTACCTTTGATACCTTTCTCTGAAGGGAGGAGAGAACTTCCACTTTGATTATGGCTTTATATAAATAAGGTTGGAGTTTGTGAACTCAAGAGAGGCTTACATAGCCTTAGCAGCTCATGACAAGAGCCTCAGGTGATCACTGACATCATAAATAAGGGTGTCAATTGTTAAATCAACAACAGGAATCACTGTGCACTAATTCCTCATGTAGGACCCATGTCCTTAATGCATTGTACTATGCGAATTAACGGTAAAACTAGTACTCAAACAGTACTTTATACTTTGTGTGTCTGTGTGGGTGCAGTCTGTTTAAATCTTTACTTAGTATATACTAAATAGATCTTCTGTATATAAAGATAATTGAAAATGATCTTGTTGAAGAAGGGATGGGAGAGGGAGTGGGAGATGGGATGGTTGTGGGCGAAAGGGAGGTTATGAGGGTAAAAGCCGCTATAATCTAAAAGTTGTACTTTGGAAATTTATATTTATTAAATAAAAGGTTTTTTAAAAAAAGAAATTACCTTTAAGGAAATTATCTGTGACAAAGGGGTTAGCAGAACGTTTGTAGCGCTATGAATGATCTATATTTTTGTCTGGTTGTATCTACTTAGGAACCTTCAGTATGTAAACTTACAGGGAGATGTACAAATATGGTTTGTATGCTTTTCTGAATATATATATATATATCTACATCTACACCAAATTTCAATTTAGAAGTTTCAAAACCTTTGCAATTTTAAAAAGGAAGCAATAACTTCCATTTAGTGCTGGTGGCATAGCAAAATGATAAAATCCTCTGAAGCAGAGAAGTTTGCAGTAAAAGTATACATTCATTAATCCTTCAGTCTGGCAGTCTTACTCCTGTGAATGTATTTTACATGCTCATCTGCTCAAATAAAAAAAGGCTCATGCACATGTTTATTCACTGTGGCATTTTATGTAATTAAAGGAATGGAAATAATCCATATGCTCATAAAATAGCATTGATTGAATTACCAGTGGCACGCATGTAGCATTGAGTACCCTGCCACTGCAAACAAAGTTAATGAAGATAACGTGCATGTATGCTTTTTTTTTTTTTAAAGATTTAATTTATTGTTTTGCAAGAGTTACAGAGAGAAGTAGAGACAGAGAGGTCTTCCATCCGCTGGCTCACTCCCCAGATGGCTGCCACGACCAGAGCTGCACTGATCCGACCAGGAGCCAGGAGCTTCCTCTGGGTCTCCCACATGGATGCAGGGGCCCAAGGACTTGGGCCGTCTTCTGCTATACCAGGCTATTTCAGAGAGCTGTATTGGAAGAGAAGCAGCCGGAACTAGAACTGGTGCCCATATGGGATGCTGGTGCTTCAGGCCAGGGCTTTAACCCACTCCGCCACAGCGCCGACCCATCCATGTTAACAGGACAGATCTCCAGCGTATGTCACTAAGGGAAAAGGAGGAGGACAAACTAGTTCCTTTGTTACCTTGCTTGTATCAGTGCTTCATTCTTTCCGTGGCTGAATAATCCATTCTACACACAAATCACACATTATTCATTCATTCATCAGTTGAGAAAAATTTGGGTTGTTTGGTTATTATGAATGATACTGTTAGGAACATTTCAATACAAATCATTGTGTGAACATGTGTTTTCTATTTTCTTGGATATTCCCAAAGGTGGAATTGCTGGGTCATCTGGAAGCTTATATTTATGAATAGCTGCCAAACTATTCTCCATAGTGGTTGCGCTATCTCACACTCTCATCAGCAACATGTGAAGGTTCCGGTTTCTCCACATCCTTACCAACGCATGTTATTTTCTGTCTTGCTGACTGTAGCCATCCTGGTGGACGTGAAGAGATATCTGATTTTGGTTTTCATCTGCATTTCCCTGAAGATTAATGAAGCTGAACACATTTTTGTGTGATTACTGGTGCTTTGCATAACTTCTTTGGACCCAACTATTCAAATCCTTTGCCATTTCTATTTGAATTGTCTTTTTATTAAGGCATTTTAAGTAGTTAAGTATATAAATGTAGATACAATGCCCCTTAGCAGATACATGCTTTGAAAATATGTTCTAGTCTATGGATTGTCTTTTTACTTTCTTGATAATATCCTTCAAAGTACCAATTTTTAAAAATTTTATATCTATTAATTTATTTGAGGAGCAGAGAGAAAAAATATAGGGAGAGCTCCCATCTTTTGGTTTACTCCGCACGTGCCCACAGCAATCAGGGCCGGGTCTGGAGTGGAGCCAGAAGCTGGGATGCAATCCAGGTCTCCCACGTGGGTGGCAGGACCCCAACCACTTAAGCAGTTATTGCTGCCTGTCGGGGTGTGAGTTGGCAGGAAGCTGGAGTCGGGAGGCAAGTCCAGACACACAGCCCAAGTACTCTGGTACGAGACATGGGTGTCTTAACTGCTAGGCTAATGCCTGCTCTATGAAGCACGAAATGCTTAACTTTTATGAAAGCCAATTTATTTGGCTTTTGTTTTGCTGTCTATGATTTTGGTGTCATATTTAAAAAGGGTATGCCTAACCAAAGATCATAAATATTTATTGCTGTGTTTACCTCAGAGAGTTTTATCATTTTATCTCTCACATCCAGGTCTTTTGTTCCTTTTGAGTTAATGTTTATAAATGGTGTGAACTTGCAGTTTAAATTTATTAATTTGCATGAGGGTGTCTAGTGGCATTTTGTTTACTTATGTATTTATTTTCACATTATTTGGAAGGCAGAGACACACACAGAGAGAGAGAGAGAGAGAGACAGAAGACATACTAGAGATATACTCTATTCACTGGTTCACTCCCCAAATACTCACAATGACCAGGAATAGAATGGCCAAAGCCGGGAGCCAGGAATTCAGCTGAGGTCTCCCTCATGAGTGGCAGGGCCCCATGTACTTATAGCATCACCTGCTGTCTTCCAAAGAGTGCATTAGCAGGAACCTAGACTCAGAGTGGAGCCAGGACTTGAAACCATGGTCACTTCAATATGGGATGCAGGCATTAAAAGCACCATCTTTAAAAAAAAATAGAAAAAAAAGAGGGCTGGTGCTGTGGCAGAGTGGGTAAATCCACTGGTTGCAGTGCAGGCACCCGATATGGGTTCCAGTTTGAGTCCCAGCAGCTCCACTTCCAATCCAGCTCTCTGCTATGGCCTGAGAAATCAGCGGAAGATGGCCCAAGTCCATGGGCCCCTGCACCCATATGAGAGACCCAGAAGAAGCTCCTGGCTCCTGGCTCTGGATCAGCACAGCTTCAGCCTTTGTAGCCATTTGGGGAGTGAACCAGTGGATGGAAGACCTTTCTCTCTCTCTCTCTCTCTCTCTCTCTCTCTCTCTCTCTCTCTCTCTCTTTTTCCTCCTCTCTTTCTCTCTGCCTTTCCTTCTATCTTTGTGTAACTCTGATTTTGAAATAAATAACTAAATCTTTTAAAAAGGATTTATTTATTAGTTTGAAAGAATCAGAGAGAGAGAGAGAGATCATCCATTCACTGCCTCACACCCCAGACAGCCAGATAGCCAGGCCCATGCCAGACAGAGGCCAGGAGCCAAGAACTTCACTTGGGTTTCTCATATGAGTGGCAGGGGCCCGAACACCTGAGCCATCTTCCACTGATTTTCCAAGGCCACCAGCAGGGACCTGGATCAGAAGTGGAGCATCCAGGACAGGAGCCGGTGTCCATATGGGATGCCTGCAAAACAGGGAGCAACTTAACCCTCTAAGCCACAAAGCCAGCTTCCCAGGCAGGATCTTAACTGCTTCACCAACCACCCACCTCCAGTGGACAATTACATTAATTTTTGTACTATAAAAGTGTTGAGCATGTTTTAAAATTTTTATTAATCTGTTTTCATTTTGTTTCAGTGGGAGAGAAAAGGGAAAATACAGGGATCTGCCTCTTCACTCCCCAAGTGCCCCTAACATCCAGGGCTGGGCCAGGTTGAACCTGGGGGCTCAGAACTCAATCCATGTGCCTTACATGTGTGGAAGGGGCACAAGTATCTGAGCCATCACTTGCTGCCTCCCAGGATGCACACTGGCAGGAAGTCGGACTGGAAGCAGCAGAGCCAAGTCTCAAACCAGGCACTCTGATAATGGATGCAGGAGTGGCAACTTCACCACTGTGCCAAATAACAACTCTGAATTTAAGAACAGAATATTGTATAATACCATTTATATAAAAATCTATGAAGTTCAAACTAGGACACAGTAAAAGAAAGATCACTTGCCTGGAATGGGGTATGGGTTGAAAGAAGAGGAAGTGATGATTAAAGAGCTACAGATTCTTTTGGAGATGAGTCTGTAGAGAAGGGAGGAGTGGAAATACGAGAGAGATGGGAAAATTAACGGAGTAAGGTCCCCAAGTAGCCACGAAGATGGCGAAGATGGAGGGAAAGCTCAGCCTGGGGCCTTTTGAAGTACAAACAAATCAACAGATTGTACTTGAAAGGGCTGTGGTGGCAAGGGAGTGCCTTCTGAGAGGCTCAGACTTCAGTCAAGGCAAGAAGCAGGGGTTTGAAATGAAGATTTAAGGGACTAGGAGAGTTTATTTTTATTGCTTGGGGGAAATGTGGTTATAAAGAGCACAAAGAAATAGTTCAGGAAGAAAGGCAAATAACAAAAGTAGAAGAACAAAGCAGCGTGAGAAAAAGTTCTTAACCCATTGTGTCCCATCAGCCTATGTATGAAGCAACTATAAAAATAAACTGAGCAATAATTAGATCACTTTTTGTAACTTTGAAATAAATATTATGGTTTTTGAATTCTATTGAGAAAAGTAAGAAGTAAATGATTAGTGAATTTGAAAATATTTTTAAATTAATTATGGAAAGACATAAATTTTACTATTGCAAGTTACTTTTTAAAATAAGATTTATTTATTTATTTAAAGATTTATTTATTTGAAAGACAGATTTATAAAGAGAGGTAGAGCCAGAAAGAGAGGCCTTCCATTCTGCTGGTTCACTCCCCAAATGACCACAACGACCAGAGCTCAGCTGATCCAAAGCCAGGAGCCAGGAGCTTCTTCCAGGTCTCCCATGCAGGTGCAGGGGCCCAAGGACTTGGGCCATCTTCTACTGCTTTCCCAGGCCACAGTAAAGAACTGGATCAGAAGAGAAGCAGCCAGGACTCGAACAGGTGCCCATATGGGATACTGGCGCTTCAGGTCAGGGCTTTAACCTGTTGCACCACAGTGCCAGCCCCAAGATTTATTTATTTATTTGAATGTCAAAGATAGAGAGAGGGAAAGGGTGAGAGAGAGAGAGAGAATCTTCCATCCATTGGTTCACTCCCCAGATGGCCACAATGCTGGGGCTGAGCCAGGCTGAAGCCAGGAACCAGGAGCTTCTTCCAGGGCTTCTACGTAGGTATCAGGGGTTCAAGCATTTGGACCATTTTCCACTGCTTTTCCCAAGCCATTATCAGGGAGCTGGATCGGAAGTGGGTCATCCAGGACACAAACCACCTCCGATATAAGATGCCAGCACTACAGGTGGCAGCTTTACCCACTATGCTACAATGCCAGCCCCCAAAGTTACTTCTACTAAATGTTCAACTGAACAAAAGATTATGTACCTAACTGTTATGTGATATAATGAGTGCATTCATGAAAGTATTTTCTAGAACTAGACTGCCATTTTATTTTGAAGAATGCACTACACCTCAAAATAATATTTGAACATAGTTGTCCTATCAGTAGGACACTGGGACAAGGTATACTGGATAGTAATTTGTACTATACTGCACTGCTACTTGACAAACCCTAACACGTTGCTATTGTAGTTATTTGTTGATAAGTTTTGACTTGTGTGCTAGGGACTAAGGTAGTTCTACAAATACTTGAAATGTTAGAGAATTCACAATGCTATTTTTGACAGGCTATTCACTAGTTATGAGTTTTTGGTACAATTTTGAAACAGTGGATTCCATTAGATTCGAATACAGGCATCATGAGGGACAACAGGCTAAACAAGTATCCTGTGAAAACAACCTCATGGTTGAAAAAATAAGCAAGAGGGTTTTAAGATTACAGGCTTGCTACAGGAATGAAATTCTCATTGTAAAATGGTTGGATGATAGGTGTGTCAACGTTGGAACAAACTGAAACCACTTGGCAAAGCTCCATAATGGAAAAAAGCAACAAAGAGAAGAGGTGGGATTCCACCATGGCTGAATAAGGAAAAGATATGCTGATTTTGACCAGGGGAAGATAACAGAAGAAAGCCAGAGGAAGTGCATTCCCAGGGGAAAGTTGGAGAGAAGTTTGCACTGGAAGTTCTACAGAGAGAACAGACTCCTTAGAGCAGCATGGACAGTACAAACACGCAGCAGTGAGCAGGGACACCACCCACGACATCTGCCGCGGGGGACCAGGGGGATCCATCTTCTGGGAGCGGGGTGAGAGCAGACTGCTGCAGCCCTTGTCACTGCTGATCTTGCCTAAGGGAGAGCCTTGCAGACCACACAGACTTTGAGTCCGGCCTGGAATGCTAGTGGGGAGCAGAGTACCCACCTAATCCTGTGAAGGAAGAGCACATTTCTTTCTCTCCTGCCCCTACAACCAACCAACAGGGAGAAAGCACCATCTTAAAGAGAGTAGAGGTTGGGCTGGCACTGTGGCACAGGGAGTTAAAGCCCTGGCCTGCAGTACCAGCATCCCATATGAGTGTCAGTTCAAATCCCAGCTGCTCCACTTCAGATCCAGCTCTCTACTGTGGCCTGGGAAAATAGCGTCAACATTATGAAAGAATGTGAAGACAGAAAATCACCTAGTAAAAGTGCGAAGGGAATCCAAAGTAAACAATAGGAATATTTAAGGAAAATGGCAGGGTGAAGTCATTACTTATGAATAATAACCTTGAATCTAAATGGCCTAACCCCCAATTAAAATATACAGACTGGCTAAATGTATTAAAAACAAGAACCATGTACTTGTTGCCTATAAGAAACACACCTCATCAACAAAACTATAAACAGGCTGAAAGTGAAAGGATGGAAAAAGATATTCCATGCTAACAGAAAGGAAAAATGGCAGTGTAGCCATCTTCATATCAGATAAAATATACTTTAACATAAAAACTGTTAAAAGAGATAAAGAAGGGCATTATGCAATGATTAAGGGAACATTTCAACAGGAAAATGTGACTACAGTAAATGTATATCTAGCCAGTGCCAGGGCCCCTGCCTATTTAAAAGAATTGTTAATGGATCTAAAGGGAAAAACAAAAACAAAGAAAACTCAAAATTTGTGGAAGGAAAGAAATGATTAAAATTAAAGAAGAAATAAAAATTGAAATAAAAAAGATACAAAAGATCAGTGAAACAGAGTTTTTTAAATTAAAAAATTGATACACCATTGTCCTAACCAAAAATGCAAATTAAGAAATCAGAGATTGAAAAGGAGATGTAACAATGGATACCCAAGAAGTCAAAGAAATCATCAGAAACTACTACAGTTATATGCCATCAAATTGGAAAATGTAGAAAAATGTAGAAAAAATGGATAGATTTCTGAACACATGCAATCTACCACAAATTAAGTCACAAGGACATAGAAATCTAAACAGACCAATAACTAAAACAGAGACTAAGTCAATATAAAGACCTTCCAAACTAAGAAAAGCTCAGGACCAGATGGCTTCACTGCTGAATTTTATAAAACATTTAAAGAAGAACTAATTCCAATTCTTCTCAAATTATTCAAAACAATTGAAAGAGAGGGAATCCTCCCAAAGAACTTCTATGAGGCCAGCATCACCTTAATTCCGAAATCAGAAAAAGATGTAACAAAGAGAACTATAGACCAATATCCCTGATGAACGTAGTTTCAAGAAAACCTCAAAAAAAGCACCAGCTAATTGAATCCAACAACACATCAGAAAGTTCACTCACTTGGAGCAAGTGGAATTTATCCCTGATATGCAGAGGTGGTTCAATATAATCAATCAATAAATGTGATACATCACATAACAAACTGAAGAATAAGAGCCATAAAATTATCTCAATAGATGCAGAGAAAGCATTTGATAAAACACAACATCTTTTCATGATAAAAGTCTTAATCAAACTGGATATAGAAGGAACAAACTTCAACAGAATCAAGGCAGTATATGACAAACCCGTAGCCAGTATCATGAAAGGGGCAAAAGCTGGAAGCATTCCCCTTAAGATCTGGAACCAGACAAGGATGTCCACTTTCACCATTACTATTCAATATAGTTCTGAACGTTTTAGCCAGAGCCATTAGGCAAGAAAAATAAATCAGAGGAATAAAAATTGGAAGTAGAAAGTCAAGTTATCCCTGTTTGCAAATGATATGATTCTAGATATAGGGGAACCAAAAGACTCCACAAAGAGACTATGGGAATTCACAAGAGAGTTTGGTAAAGTTGAGAGATATAAAATCAACATACAAAAATCCACAGTCTTTATATACATAGGAAATGCTATGGCTGAGGAAAAATTTGTATGATCAATTCCATTCACAATAGCTATGAAAAATTTAAATGTCTTGGAATAAATTTAACAAATAATATGAATAATCTCTACAAGAAAACTACAAAACATTAACTACAGAAATAGAAGAAAACACAAAAAAAGGAAAAATTGCCCATGTTTGTGGATTGGGGGAATTAATATCAAAATATTCATGCTACACAAAGAGAGGTACAGATTAAATGTGATCCCAATCAGAATACCAACATTCCTGAATCTAGAAAAATGATGCTAAAATTAATATGGATACACAAGAAACCCTGAATAGCTAAAGCAATCTTAAACAACAAAAAGCAAAACCAGAAGCGTCACAGTGTCAGACTTTAAGCCATACTATAGGGCAGTTAAATCAAAACAGGCTGGTACTGGTACAAAATTAGACATGTAGAACAATGGAACAGAATAGAAAACACAGACATTAATTGACACATCTATAACCAACTAATCTTTGACAAATGAGCTGAAATCAATTCCTGGAGAAAGGACAGTCTTTTCAACAAACAGTACTGGGAAAATTGGACCTATGCATGCAGAAGAATGAAATCAGATCCCTCCCTTACCTACCTTATACCTTATACAAAAGTCAGCTCACAGTAGATCAAGAATCTAAACCTATGACCTGATAACATCAAATTACTAGAGAAAAACATCTAGGAAACACTGCAAGACATTGGCATAGGCAAAGACTTCTTACAAAAGACCCCAGAAGCACCGAGAATAAAGATAAAAGTAGACAAATGGTATTACATAAAGCTAAGAAACTTCTCATTGCAAAGGAAATACTCAACAAAGTTAATAGACAGCCAACAGAATGGGAGAAAATATTTGCAC
Organism: Oryctolagus cuniculus; assembly: GCF_051225735.1. Classification (NCBI taxonomy): domain Eukaryota; kingdom Metazoa; phylum Chordata; class Mammalia; order Lagomorpha; family Leporidae; genus Oryctolagus; species Oryctolagus cuniculus. The sequence continues at coordinate 125,343,224 of NC_142873.1, read as the reverse complement.
ACTATGCAACTGATAAAGGATTAATATCCAGAATCTGTAAGGAGCTCAAGAAACTCAATATGATAAAACAATCCAGTTAAGAAATGGGTAAAGGATGTGAACAGGTGATTTTCAAAGGATGAAATACAGATGATCAACAGCTATATGAAAAAAGCTCAGGATCACTAGCCATCAGGGAAATTCAAATAAAAGTCACAATGAGATTTAACCTCACCCCAGTTACAATGGCTGTCACCCAAAAAATCAAAAAATAATAAATGTTGATGAAGAGGTGGGGAAAAGTACCCTAATAGACTGTTCTTAGGAACATAAACTAGTACAGCCAGTATGGAAGACAGAATGAAGATTCCTCAGAAAGCTGAAAATAGATCTACCATCTGACGTAGTCATCCCACTCATGGAATTTACTCAAATAAAATGAAATCAGCATATGATAGACTCACTTGTATGCCCAGGTTTATTGCACTTCAACTCACTATAGTTAAGATATAGAATCTACCCAGTTGTTCATCAGCTAATGACCACATAAAGAAAATGTGGTGTATATACAATATGGAATACTACTCAGCCATTAAAAAATAAAATCCTGTCTTTTGCAACAAAATGGATACAACTGGAAACCATTATGCTTAGTGGAATAAGCCAGTCTCAGAAAGAGAAATATCATGTGTTTTCCCAGATATGTGAAAGTTAATATAGAATGCAAAAAATGTATAAGAATGAACTGGACATTTTGGGATATGATTGTCCTTTTTAGCCCTTGTTTATACTCCTGTGGAAATGTGGTCTTCCTACATTTTACTTGTTGAATATTATGATTAATGATGAATTAAGTTTGTGAATATAGAATGGATTAAAATTATGTTTTTGCAAAAACTGATGAAGAAGGGGTGGGAGAGAGGGGCTGGGGGAGCAGGGTAACATTATTGTCTTCTTGGTATAATACCTATAGAATACATGAAATCTGTTCTCTTTATATTAATAAAAATTTTAAAATAAAATAAAATAACCAATAAGATAAAAATAGAAGAGTCAATGTATCTCAATGTATTGAGAATTTATGATGATTTCAGTGGTTGGTTTCCAAATATTTCACTTCCATTACAGTTTTTAAAAATGGTAATGCCCTTCGGCCTCTCAAATAATTGATATGTATAATATAACTACATAAGCTATCCTCAAATTTGTGAACAAAGATAAGAAAGACCTCATAAGTTTGATGGATTTCAAGAGACATCTCTTTAGTATATCTAAAACAATGCAATGGCAAACCATCAGGAGGAAGACAGTTTTATAATCTGAGACCTACTACTGTCCAGGATGATAGCAGGTTTGACATGAGAAGTCATATTATACTCAAGAAACAAGAGCAATGATGATGTAAAAATAAGTAATATCATGCAAAACCAATAGCATGTTGTCAAAAATGTAATGTAACCTTTGTTATATATTTTCTCTTTGTTGAATAGGTCATGAAAGTTACTTCTTTGTATAATAGTTAGTGTATGAAAAGATATTATATTTACCCAATGTCCTATTTAGAAGATGGCATTTTATATACATATATACAATATACACTATATTATCCCAAAGTCCATCCCTACTCTACCCTTATATTCAATCATGAGTCAATCATCAGTTATGCCTCTTCAGGGTTTCAGGCACTTTCAGTATTTCTATCCCTCCAAGCAGTGCTCCAGTTCAGGCCACCATCACTTTTCCTGTGGCATACAGATGAAATAGTGCTTTAGAGCTAATCGTCTGTAACTTGTCTTCTAATGCATTCTTCACCAGGCAGAGCCATAGTTAATCTACTGTCATTTCCCCATGTTAGCCCATTATGATCACCTTCTTCTGATACAGCTTTAACTTCCCAGTAGGATGCACAAGAACATGTTTGACCCTAACCTATTGCTTGGCATTGTCCCCTGTAGTCTTCCATCGAAGGAAGTACAAGGTTCCTCAAAAGCCCAACCCCTCACTAACTTCAACAAGTTATGTTCCTCTTTAGAAGACAAGACATGAGAGTGACAAGAAGAGTTGGAAGTGCGAGCATTTTGCCTGACAGTTATGAGGCCAGTTGTGAATCCCATATCCCTATCAGGATGCCCGGGTTTGAGTCTTGGCTCTGCTCCCGATTCCACCTTCCTGCTAGTGCACAACCTGGGAAGAGGCAGTGATTCTGGAAGTGGCTGGGTTCCTGCCACCGACATGAGATACAAGGTCTGAATTCATGGCTTCCGACTTTGGATTGGCTCAACCCCAGCCATTCCGTGGAGTGAGCCAGAGGATGGAAACTTGCACTATTATCCATCTATCATCTACCTGTAATCTATACCATCTACCTATCTGCCTACCTATCTTTGCCTTTCAAATAAATACACACATAAATTTTTAAAAAGAAGAGTTGGGAAGTGCCTTCACTCGATATGGTATAAATTTTTCCTGGGCCAGCATTGTGGCATGGTATGTTAAGCGACCGCCTGCAATATTGGCATCTCATATGGGCACTGGATCATGTCCTGGCTGCTCTCCTTCTGATCCAGCTCCATGCTAATGCACCTGGGAAAGCAGCAGAAGGTGTCCCAAGTGCTTGGGCCCCTGCATCCACATTAGAGACCGAGAAGAAGCTACTGTCTCCTGGCTTCAGCCTGGCCCAGTACCAGCCATTGTGACCATTTGGGGAGAGAACCAGCAAAAGGAAGCACTTGCTTGCCTGCTCTCTCTTTCCCTCCCTCTTTCTCTGTAACTCTGCCTTTCAAATAAATAAATAAAGCTTTCTTTAAAAAAAGATTTTCCTAATAAAACTGACAAATTCATCATGGAGGCTGTCCACATATAAAATGATGTCCATCGTTGTTAAGCATTCAGAGGAACACTGGAGGTCATTGTAACTTCAACCTCTCTGTCCCAGGGAAAACGGTTTCAAAGCACAGAGGTAATCTGAACTTGTCAAATTGAAATTGGATTCCAAAAGGTCATAGTTCTATCAAAGAAGTTGAGAAATTCCTGTATAACTCGGCTGCCTCTTTCTGGTGACAGTTTTTTCTTAGTTCTGCAGGAGTCTTCTTTCCAAAAGAAATGCATCATTTCTGAGCTGTAGGAGCTTTTGTCACAACTTACATATAACATCTAATAACTCAGGGACAGTCAGTTTATCCTTTTGTTGGCTCCTTATGGCTTCTTCAAAGCTCATCAAGCAGGTCTGGACAAAAAGCAACTACATTTTTGTGGTGCTGTAATTATTTGCTTTATTTTCTGTCTCAGTCATTTCAAATTAAAGGTGAACATTCTTCTCTTCCACTTTGAAACAGGACTTGATGTAAGGCCAACGTCTCAGCGTCTTTCCTCTGACTGGCAGCAATGGCAGTTGTCTCGTAGGCATATGTCTGAAGAGTCTATCTGCTTCCCCTTCTACAAAGTCAAAATCTCATTCAGCATTTCTACATGTTTCGGGGAAACTGAAAAGTAACCAAAGCCTTTGATTATGAAAACCTCAATGTCACAGCAAAGCACATCACACCCTTGTTGGTAGTCCTGAGCACGAGATGTGAGGACACTTAACAGACAAGATCTTTTCGTTTTCTTTATTAAGAGGACTAGGGAGTGAATGGAATTTGCCAACGTTTGTACCTGCACTGTCTGCTGAATTTGCAGATAACTAAGTCTGGTCGTGTTTGTACATGGGCAAGATGTCAAAAATCTTCTATTTTATGCTTTCTGGTATTTCATTTAAGTCTTCATAGAAACCAAGAAGGTGATTCTTTTCAAATCCAAGTATCTCAGAGCAAGGAGGAATACTTTTATATTGCCATGATTCAACATGTCACTTGCTAAACTCCCTCATCCAGCTGTATGTGTCCTTCCATCTCTCACTAAAGTAAAGCTACTTAGTCTTCCTTTTCACTAATGTCTGGGCCTTGCTGGCATTGGCATTGGCATTGAGCTCATTATTTTCATTATCTTTACTCCCAAACTCTGCAGCATTATTTGTTACAGCTGTTCCACAGGAACAATGCTGAGACTAGAGGGCAAGTCAAGCTTGGCTGTTCCTACACGTTTAGCTACACTGGCAGAAACTATTGCTTTTAGGGTCCTCGGGGCTGGTTATCTCAGCTTCTCTGTCCCCACTGTCCCCTGAAGTGCAGAGCATTCATGAATATTTCAGATAGGCACTTCTTTGGAGGAGTTCTCAACGGTTTCTAAAATGTATGTGGAAAAGCAAAGGACTTAGAATTCCCAAAGATAATTTTCTTAAATATTTATTTATTTATTTGCAAGTTAGAGTTACACACACACACACACACAGAGTGGGGGGAGGGGGAGAGAGAGAGAGAGAGAGAGAGAGAGAGAATCTTCCATCTGATGGTTCACTCCTCAATTGGCCACAATGGCCGGAGCTGCGCCGATCTGAAGCCAGGTGCCAGCAGCTTCTTCCAGGTCTCCCATATGAATACAGGGGCCCAAGGACTTGGGCCATCTTCTACTGCTTACCCAGGCCATAGCAGAGAGCTGGATTGGAAGTGGAGCAGTCGGGTCTTGAATTGGCGCCCATATGGGATGCTGGCGCTTCAGGCCAGGGCATTAACCTGCTGTGCCACAGCGCCAGCCCCCCAAAGATAATTTTAAAAAAAAGAGAAAGAAAAAGCAAAGTTGAATAACTTATATGAGCTGATTTCAATACATACATCAAAGGTTTTGTATCCAGAATACATAAAGAATTCCTATAATCACTAATGATTTTGAATACAATCCATTTAAAAGAGAGCAAAACACTTATGCAGACACTTAAAGATATAACCAACAAGTAAATTTAAAATGTTCAACATAATAGCTATTAGGGGTTTTAACTAAAAGTAAAACTATAATCAGATTCCATTTCAGGACCACTAAGGTAGATACAATGAAAAAAAAAAAAAAGCTGACAATATTATAACCAAAGACGTGGATTACTAAAAGCAGCCCCAACACTGGTGCTGTGCCTAAGTCTGGTAGATTCTTTTAATTCCACATGCATCCATGCTATGGCCCAACAATTCCACTCCCAAACATTTATTCATGAAAAATGACAGCATATCTACAAATATTTTCTTAAGAATGTTCATAGCAGTTTGACTCATTTTTTTGTTTGTTTAGTTTTTTTTTATTCTCTTATATCTTTTTTTAAACTTTTATTTAATGAATATAAATTTCCAAAGTACAGCTTATGGATTATAATGGCTCCCCCCCCATAACTTCCCTCCCACCCGCAACCCTCACATTTCCCTCTCCCTCCCCCCTTCCATTCACATCAAGATTCATTTTCAATTCTCTTTATATACAGAAGATCAGCTTAGCATATATTGAGTAAAGATTTCAACAGTTTGTACCCACATAGAAACACAAAGTGAAAAATACTGTTTGAGTACTAGTTATAGCATTAAATCACAATGTACAGCACATTAAGGACAGAGATCCTACATGAGGAGTAAGTGCACAGTGACTCCTATGGTTGACTTAACAAATTGAATTGACACTCTTGTTTATGGCATCAGTAATCACCCTAGGCTCTTGTCATGAGTCGCCAAGGCTATGGAAGCCTTTTGAGTTTACCAACTCTGATCACATTTAGACAAGGTCGTAGTCAAAGTGGAAGTTCTCTCCTCCCTTCAGAGAAAGGTACCTCCTTCTTTGATGACCTGTTCTTTCCACTGGGATCTCACTCACGGAGATCTTTCATTTAGTGGTTTTTTTTTTCTTTTTCTTTTTTTCTTTTTCTTTTTTCTTTTTTTTTTTTTTTTTTTTTTTTTTTTTTGCCAGAGTGTTTTGGCTTTCCATGCCTGTAATACTCTCATGGGCTTTTCAGCCAGATCCGCGTGCCTTAAGTGCTGATTCTGAGGCCATAGTGCTGTTTAGGACATCTGCCATTCTATGCATCTACTGTGTATCTTGCTTCCCATGTTGGGAAGCAGTTTTACTCATAATAGTGAAAAAGTAGAAATAACCCAGCTGCCATTAACAAGCAAATGGGTAAATTAAAGTGTATTCTTATAATAGAATATTACAGCAATTAAAGAAAAACTAATGATATATCCAATCACATGGATGAGTCTCAAAATCATTATAATATTTTTATAAAAGTTTGAAAGTTTTCATTACTATTTTTAAAGATTAATTTATTTATTTGAGAGGCAGAGTTATATAGAGAGAAAAGGAGAGACAGAGAGAAAATAATTTCATTCCCAATTGGCCACAATGACCAGGGCAAGGCTGAAACCAGGAGCTAAGAGACCCATCTGGGTCCCTCATGTGGGTGCAAGGGCTCAAAGACTTGGGCCATCCTCACTGCCCTCCCAAGTACACAAACAGGAAACCAGATCAGAATTGTAGCAGTCAGGACTCAAACTGTCTCCCATATGGGATGCCAGCACTGCAGGCTATGGCTTTAACCTGCTGAGTCACAGCTCTGCCCATGTGATATTTTTCTTACTTTTTAAAATTTTTCTTGAAAACAGAGATATTAATATCACAAAACCAAATAACTAAAGCAATCTAAAGCAATAAAAATAAAGCTGGGGACATCACAATACCTGATTTCTTTTCTTTCTTTCTTTTTTTTTTTTTTTTTGACAGACAGAGTCAGACAGTGAGAGAGAGATAGAAAGAAAGGTCTTCCTTTCTCTTGGTTCACGCCCCTAATGGCCGCTAAGGCCAGCATGCTGCGGCCGACGTGCTGCGCCGATCCAAAGCCAGGAGCCAGGTGCTTCCTCCTGATCTCCCATGCGGGTTCAGGGCCCAAGCACTTGGGCCATCCTCCACTGCCTTCCTGGGCCACAGCAGAGATCTGGACTGGAAGAGGAGCAACTGGGACAGAATCCGGCGCCCCAACCGGGAACCCAGGGTGCTGGCGCCGCAGGTGGAGGATTAACCAAGTGAGCCTCGGCGCCGACCAACCAGATTTCAACACATATTACAGTACAGTTAATGTCTAAACAGCTTGGTACTGGTGTAGTAAATGATACATAAATCAATGGAATGAACTAGAGACCCCAGAAATTATTCCATTCATCTATAACCAATTAATCTTTGACAAATGAGCTAAAAGTCACCCCTTGAAGAAAGGACAGTCCCTTCAAAAATGGTATTTAGAAAATTGGATTTTTGCATAGAGAAATATAAAACAAGACCCTACCTTACACTCTACAAAAACCAGCTCACAGGGATCTAAACATAAGGGCTGAAACCACATAATTACTAGATGAAAGCATCAGGGAGATGCTGCAAGACATTGGCATAGGCAAATGCTTCTTGGAAAAGACCTTAGAAACTGAGAAGCTCCTACACAGCAAAGGGAACACTCATCAAAATAAAGAGGCAACCAACAGAATGGGAGAAAATATTTGCAAACTATAAATCTGATGAGAAATTAACATCCAGAATATATAAGGAGCTCAAGCAACAACAACAAAACAAGCAATCTGGTTAAGAAGTTGGCTAAGTATATGAACAGGTATCTTGCAAAGGATGAGATACAAATGGCTAACGGTCTCATGAAAAGATGCTCAAGATTACTAGCCATCAGGGAAATGCAGAAGAAAACCAAATGGGGTTTCACCTTACCCCAGTTAGAATGGCTACAATCCAAAAACCAAAAGAAAAAACACAAATGCTGGCAAGGATGCGGGGAAAAGATCACCTAATAGACTGTTGGTAAGAATGCAAACTCATGCAACCATTATGGAAGATGATACAGAGACTTCTCAGAAATCTGAAAATAGAGCTACCGTAGGACCCAACCATCACATTGCTGCAAAGGAAATGAAATCAGCACATGAAAGAGTTATCTGTACCCCATGTTTATAGCTGCTCAACTCACAATTGTTAAGATATGGAATCAACACAGATGTCCTTCAGCTGATGACTGGATAAAGAAATTATGGTATATATTATGTTATATATATATATATATATATATGTATACACACACAATGGAATACTACTCAGCCATAAAAAGAATGAATTCTTATATTTGCAACAAAATGGATAAAATTGGAGACCATCATGCTTAGTGAAATAAGCCAGTCCCAAAAAGACAAATATATGTTTGCTCTAATTTGTGACAACTAATATACAGAGTATAAAAATATAATGTATATGAGCAGAACTGATATTTTGAGACATGATTATTTACAACCCTTGTCTATAATCTTTTTTTCTTACAGTTTGTTGAATTCTTAATTTAATGAAGTGTTAAGCTTGTGATTATAAAGAAAATTGAAAGTATGTCATAGTGAAAATTAAAAGAAAAAAAGAGAGAGATGGATGCAAACTATAATTATGCTTTTAGAACTATATATACAAAATACATGAAATTTTTTCCCTTTTTATAAATAAAAGTTTTTAAAAAGAAGTTCTATGTTCTCTTGCACATTAGGATAAGATAGATAATAGATAATTTGCTGTGTATTTCTCCATTTTAAAAAGTAGTAGATAGTATGTTTGATGTTTTCATCATAAAGATATGTTAAATGCTTGAAAAGATGAATATAGTTACGCTGTTTGGACATAACATATACATGCAATGACACTTCACATAATACCTGATAAATATGCACAATATTTATGTCTGCTAAATTTTTTAAATAAAAAGGAGATGAATGCTAATTACCTTTCTCTGATCAGTTGAAATGTATATGTGTAATGAAATGTCACATTGTCCTTCATAAATATGATCATTGTTCATTTTTAAAAGTATTTAAAAAAGAAATATTCCAACTTTGTCATCATGTTCAAAAAATCCATTCTTCCTTCACCATGACTGCAGATTCAACACGGTGCATGATTTTGCTGCCACATATTTTTAAAATATTTATTTAATGTGTTTGAAAGGCAGAGTGATGGGGGGAGTAAGAGGGAGGGAGAGAGAGAGAGGGAGAGAGAATCTTTCATCTGCTGGTTCACTCCCTGAATGGCACTGAGCCAGGCTGAAGCCAGGAGCCAGGAACTCCATCCAGGCCTCCCATATGGGTGACAGGGTTGTGTCACCTTCGTCTGCCTTCCCAAGCACATAATCAGGAAGCTGGATTTGAAATGAAGCATCCAGGACTTGAACCAGTGCTCTCACATGGGATGCCAGCATTGTAGGCAGTGGCCTAACCCACTGTGCGTCACAACATCCGGCTCCATTTGTTTTTCCCTCTGAGACTTCTAAATAAACCACTCCTTGTTTAAGTGACTCATGAAAGAAATGTGCCTGAAGCGTGAATACATTGACAACACGTAGTCACAAGCCAACTCTAAAACCCAAATTTCTGCAGCAGATGTTGAAGCTAGCGGTTAAGGATCCTGTGTCTCACATCAGAGTGCCCGGGTTTGAAGCCTGCCTGACTCCCACCTTCTGTCAATGCAGACTCTAGAAGGCAGCAGTGATTGTTTAAGCACTTGGGTTCCTGCCACCCACGTGGGAGACCTTGGTTATGCTCCAAGCTCCCAATTCAGCCCCTGGCCAGCCTCAGCCTTTGTGGGCATTTGGGGAATGAACCAGTAGAGGGGAGTATTCCCCCTCTCCCTCCCTCTCTTTCTCTGCCTCTTTCATTCTCCTCTCTCCCTCTGCCTCTCAAACAAAAGTAAATAAATAAATAAGGCCCAGATTTTCTAAATCACAGTTTCCTTTTCTTTACAATATATCATCTCCCTTTCAAGGTCCTCATCTCTATTCATTGTAAGAAATAAAACTACTCTGACAAGTTAATGCATGGAAATTGTTTAATTTCTACACATTTGGTATAGTCATAATGTAATTGGTAACCTTACTGCACACTCAGAATAATTGATGGGATATCCAAAATCCACTGCAAACTGATCAGAAATATCAAAGAAAGGAATCACCCAACCTACTCTATTTGTGTATCATGGTGGAAAGAATTCTAGGCTTTATTCTTTCACAAAGCGAAGCAAACCGTGCTAGTTTCCCTCAATGAAAATAATACATTCTTCAGAACTCAGTTCAAAAACAACTTGGTAACAACTAACTTTTTGTTTGTAAAAGCCATATAAAACTAAAACCCTATGGTAAAAGATTTAATTATGTAATTTAATCTAGAAGTACTGGTAAGGCTCCATGAGAAACACATGAGAAATGAAGTCTAAAAGCTTCAACTACCCCAAACCCTAGAGCCAATAAATGTCACAGCCAAGATCTGACACTAGCCATCTAATTCTAGGGCCCATGTGATTAAGCACCAGGTCAATTGCCTCCAACTTCCCTGGCCCAAAGCACTTCCTTTCATACTTCCTGCTGCCTAAGTCCCCACCACCCCAACTTCCCCCATAGTCGTGGAATATCAGACTTGCCCCTGTATTCAGTATCAGCCCATCCACTGTTCTGTTCCACAGACAAGGTAAAGATGATAGAAGCAGCTTGGACACTGGTTCTCATTTAGGAGCTATGTAGGTTGAAGCTTAGCACATAACCAGAAAGGTGAGCCTTGTTGCAATTGGACTAAATAATTAGGACAGAATACATCTCTTAAGATTGAAAGTTGAAAGACTTCTGCCACTGACCATTAGCTGAGGCTACAGACTAAAATCACTAATTGAGAAAATAAACAATAGGCAGATGAAAAAGATCAGAATTAATTTAGGCTTCTCACAGGAAATGCATCAAACCAGAACATTAATCTTTAAAACCTTGAAGGAGGGGCAGGCAATGTGGCATGGTGGGTAAAGCTGCCTCCTGGGACTCGGGTTCCCACGTGGACACCAGTTTGTGTCTCAGCTGCTCCCCTTCTGGTCCAGCTCCCTACTAATGTGCCTGGGAAAGCAGCGAAGGATGGCCCAGGTGCCAGGGAGTGAACCAATGAATGGAAGATCTTGCTCTTTATCTCTCCTTCTCTCTTTGTAACTCGTCTAGTAAATAAATAAATCTTTAAAACATTGAAAGAAAGAAGCTGTCAGCAAGAATTTTATACCCAGTACCAAAACTGTAACGTATAGGAGTGAAATTGACATTTTGGACTTGGATTCCTATATACAGCCCTTGTCTCTGCATGTTTCCTTTCACCCTACTATTCAACAGCATACTGGAAGTTCTGGATAGCGCAATAAGATAAGAAAAGGAAGCAAAAGGTGTACGGATAGGAAAGGGAGATACAACTGCCTTTGTTCATAGACTCTATGATTCTCTATATGGAAAATCCCAGGATATCCCAAAGAAAACAAACAAATAAAAAAACTCCTGGAGCAGTAAGAAGTTATAGCAAGGTTGTAGGATGCCGTGGTCAAATGGTTTCAGCTCTGCCTCTGGAATTTCTTGTGCTATAATTATTCAAAATTTTAAAAATCTCAAATGGAAAAATTGCTGTTCTCATCAGCCACAAATACCTGTCATCTTTCTCAGACTTGATAAATATATGCTGATGATTCACAAAAAGGAACCAAGAATTTTGCTGTACTTTTTGAGATTTATAGATGGGACATAATCCAAGGAATCCACAAAAAATCTAAAAAACAGAATAATTTATTTTAATACAATCACACACAACTGTAGCCTCGCCTGTTAAAGAAAATTACTGTTAGCATTTTGGCATTTTCCTTCCAGTACTGTTTGTGCCAAAAATGTCATATTCTCCCTTATATTTGAGAGCTAAAGTTAAAAAAGAAAAAGAAATGCCTGCCTGTATCCGTTTTGTTGAAAATATGGTGTTTTGTCAAATTTTGGTTTAAGTCTTTGTCAAACAAATTGATAGGAATTATAAAAGACTATGGTTTTAATGATTTTTGTGATTATTTTAAAATCTACTTGGAGTGAAGTTGCACACTTTTCATCTGATCACTGTGCCTAGCCCTCGTCTCTTTTCCTGAGAGAACATGGTCTTTTTACTTTTTATTTGTTGAGCTCTTTATTTAGCAGAGCCATTAAGCCTTTGACTACGATGTAAATTTAAACTATTTATCTCTAAAATAATAAGTAAAAGATTAAGATGCAAAGTCTTTAATGAGAAAAAAAAAAAAAAAAAAGACTGTGAAACTTTAGTGCATAAGAACCAACTGCAAGGCTTGTTACAACACAAACTTCCTGATTTCACAGACCTAGGTGGAGGCCCAGAATTTGCGCAGTGTTCTCCTATTAGTCTGCTTTGTCAGTTCAGTTCCTGGGCCCAGCCGGAGACCTGAAGGTGGTAGAGAGGTTTCTCCTCCCCGGCACAGGCCCAGGATTCACGGGCACCCTGCTTCTCAAGCTGTTGGGGCCTCAGCTCCCTCACAGCTCTGGGCCTGGAGGCAGGCTCTGCTTATCATCCACTCATTCAGATTAACTTCCTGGACCTGGGGGGTGGGCCTAGCAGGAAAGACAACAATGACTGGCAAAGCAGGCGGATCCTTGGAACAGCCTAGAAAAACTCCTCCCTCCCCACTTGCAACACCCTCCAAAACCTCCCCGCCTACTCGGTAGCCTTTTGCCAATGCCAACGCCTTCCCAGCCATGATTGAAGATCTCGACCCAACACACCCAGAAGTCAAATGAGAGGAGAAGAGGAAAACACACTACATACTTTCCTAGATACTAAATCTGATGGGCAACTCGAAGATCTTGCCCTCTAGAAAGAAACTTCTTTCAACAGCTAGGGGTGTGTGTGCCTTGTGCTGGGGAAAACAGAGTGAGTGGGACCCAGGCAATCACTGGCCCCTGGGGCCTATGAGAATATGAATCTCTGAGAGAGCCAGGGTTCAGAGAGCTCGCTGGACAGAGGCCACAGTGTGTGCAGAGGCCGCCCGTGGGGAGGAGCAGTGTCCTGCCAGGAAGTGGAAGATCACCGGGAGTGGCACACGGAGGCCGAAGCAAGGCCACAGGAGGTTGCAGAGCGGACCATGTGGAGGTCAGGAGACTGTGTGCCGGGCTCTGAGGGGTACGCTAATGGCACCGGGAAACCCCTGCGCAGCCTTCGGCAGGGTGTAGACATCGGGATGGGCGGCGTCCGCAGCCCCACTCAGACGGCAGGTGTACATGCTGATCCTTCCGGCTCTATGAGCGCTGTGCTGTGAGGAGCGTGAGAACCGTGAGAGCTGTGGCTTATGGGCCGCGCTATCTTCACAGCCAGAGCCAGAGGCCACATTGGCTGAGAGACTGACATTACCAAACCAGACACCCCTTGCCTTTAAGATTTGATTTTCCCAAGGCTAAATGCTAGACTTCGTAGTGTTTGTGTTAGATATAACCTTGATAGAGTCAAATCAATTATGGCAGGGAATGAATGACTTCTGGGTTCTGAGTAATAGTTTAGCTCTTTTACCAAATCTGCTAAGCCTTCAGCTACAGTCTTCATTCACGCCACCCAATGCTTTTGTCAAGAACGTCCACAAAGACAGAACTAAATGCTGAACGGCTGGGGACCTGCCTCCAGGTTGTCATCGGAGCCTAAACTACGAGTTCACCAAACAGCACTTTCTTCACATTTCCTCCTGAGGGATTTTGGAAAAGATCTTTCTGAAAGCAATATGAAAAGTTTTCTCTGTTGGGAACACCACAGAAGTGATACCTAAGAGCTGCTAAATTGATTGCTTGGTTACTGGATCTGTCCATCTGGTATGCCTGAGCAAACGTACAAAGCAGGGGGTCTGACGCAATCTGCCCCTAGCAAGACCTGCTGGCTGGCTCCTTCCGTTCCCTTCTTCTTCAAGCGCTCAGAGCTCAGCCTTTGTAAGCTGTACCTGCACCGGCAGCTCAGTGTCCAGGAGTGTGCATCTGCACTCCACTAGCTGACCTGCTTGGAGGGAGCCCCATTGCCTCCTGTCCCATCCCTCCAGCTCCTGTGGGGACACCCCAGTCTCCCAGACCAGTGGTCTAAGGCAATTCTTTTCCCTGGGTTACGCTTTCTCTATTTTTCTTTTTTAATATTTTTAACTTATTTTCATTTGTGCTTGAGAGAGAGAGAGAGAGAGGGAGAGAGGGAGAGAAATGAGGTCTGTCATCCACTGGCTCTCTCCAAAATGACCCCAACAGTCAGAGCTGGGTCAGTTCAAATCCTGGAACCAAGAGCTCCATCTGGGTCTCCCATCAGGTGTAGGAACTCGAGTACTTGGGCCACCATCTGCTGCCTCCCAGGGTGCACATCAGCAGGAAGCTGGATCAGAAGTCAGGGCAGGACTCAAACCCACACACTCTGACGCGGGATGAGGGCATCCCAAGCGAGCAGTAGCCTAACGCACTGCACCCCGATATCCACCCTGCTCTCTACTTTCCTACAAGCACAGACTTCCTCTTGTTGGGGGCCAGCCCGGGAGAAGGGAGGAGTGCTGCTCCTCATGAGTTCCTGTGCTGAGCCTGCCCCAGCATTTCTCACCCACGTGCTTACATGACCCTCTGCTGGGACTCCATCTTCTCCCATTCCCGAGAGAAACTTTGCATCTTCCTCCTGCCCTGCTCAAATCCAACCCTCTTAGAAAGCCTGCACTCACAGCCCCACTTGGAGTGATGCACTCCTCCTCCAAACCCCACACCAGCTGGGCATGCATATTTCAGGAGAGGCTCACCCAGATGGGCTTCTGAACACCTGCCACAAACAACAAACCACTGGGCCACGTGTGGTTCCCTCATCTGCAGATCTCCCGGGAATGCTCTGAGCACCATCATCCCTCTGTAAAGTGCGCTGCTCTCGAAAGCAAAGGCAACCCTCAGCATGACCTACACCTCTGGCCCCCTCCTCACCTCCACTGGGAGCTCCTTAGGAGACGAGCTGACTAATCCATCTGTAGAAACCCAAGCTCCAAGGGGAGCTGGAAAAACTGGAGTTCTGCAGAATTCTGTGCTGTTCAGTCCAGAATCCGTTATCCATATGTGGTTGTCTGTATCTTCAGTTAAAAATTAAGTTCCTCAGTCACACTCGTCTCCTCTCCAGTGTTCTAAAGCCACGTGTGGCTGGTGGCTGCCACTTTGGACAGCGCAGGCGTAAAACATGTCCATCATCACAGAAATTTCTCATGAACGATGCCGGTTTAAGTGCGTGCTGACTGCAGTGGGGTACAGCTCAGACTTCCAGGTGCCAAACCCGTCCCCATCTGATGCTCACCCCTGTGGGCAGGTGGGGTAGACAGGAGGTAACACCTGGAAACGCCTCCAAATGCTTCACTCTTAACAGGACAGACAGCGGCAGATGTAGAAACCTGCCTCATTGTGCCACCTTGTGTCCAACTATTGACATTGCACATTTAACGTGAGAATGTAGATCCTGTGTCCCCCATATCAGCAGAGGGAGGGCACAGCCAGGGGCAGAGAGTCCAGGTTGAGCTGGCTGGCCAGGGCTGGCCCACCAACACCCCGCCACCGCAGCTGAAGACGTGAGTCGCACTGCACTGGCCCCAAGTAAAAGCACACTGTACGTCTCCAACTTGCCCTTCTCCCTGACAATGACTTCTACAGGGTATTTTCCAAGTACAGCAAAGATTACTATCATGAAAGATAAAGATCACAGTAGGAGTAAAGGGGTTGCATTCATTCTGTTTTTAGATAAAGTCTGTGCAAAACTGCACCAGGGCAATAAACAACAAGCAGTTATTTGACAAAAACAATTTTGATAAAAAGCAAAGCAAGTGTTGTGATTGACAAGGGAAGAAAAGCTGAGTGCATCTGAAGACGAAACAACTTTGAAAAATCCAAGTGCTGCAAGTGTGTGTGGGGAGAGTGGACCTTAAAACCCCTGTCTGCAGGGCCGGCGCCGTGGCTCACTCGGTTAATCCTCCGCCTGCGGCGCTGGCATCCCATATGTGTGCCAGGTTCTAGTCCCAGTTGCTCCTCTTCCAGTCCAGCTCTCTGCTGTGGCCTGGGAGGGCAGTGGAGGATGGCCAAGGTGTTTGGGCTCCTGCACCCTCATGGGAGACCAGGAGGAGGCTCCTGGCTCTTGGCTCCTGGCTTCAGATTGGTGCATCGCACCGGCCATTGCGGCCATCTGGGGGGGGGGGTGAACCAACGGAAGGAAGACCTTTCTGTCTCTCTCTCTCACTGTCTGTAACTCTACCCATCAAATAAATAAATAAAAATCTTAAAAAACAAATCTGTCCTTTGGGGGGCATGAGCCTCCAAAGAAAGAAAAAAAGGAAAAAAAGAAAGTTCTTGAACCACAAGAAGAAATGTAGGCAGTGGAAGAGAGAGATGAAGGGGAAGCCCTGCTCTGGAGCCTCAGCCAGGCCACAGTTTCTAACAAGCAAGACTGCAGAAGGACCAAAAAAGATGGAAGCCCAGTTCAGGTGCTGCCTCGGCATCAGACGCCGTGGGACGCCAGGGATAAAGAAAGCACGTATTTCAGGGAGGAGGAAGGGCTGAGGGATGACACTTGTGCGTGTTGTGTAAATATCCTTAAAATCAAAAAGTTTTGGAGCACAAAGTTCAGGTGAGGACTAAGGTTGCTTTTAGAATACGAGCGTAAGAATACTTAATGCCAGACTTGCCTTAGCACAGCTCACTTTGAGCACCCCTAATCTGAAATCCTGAACACTAAAAAATCGGAGACATTCACAAGGCCAACAGCGTCTAAGTAGGACATCCCACCTCAGAACCCTTTGACGGCAATGTTGTCACACATTCTGTACAAAATCACCCTCAGGTGCCCACCCTGGGGCCAGTGCTGTGGCGTAGTGGGCTAAGCCTCCGCCTGTAGCACCAGCATCCCATATTAGCTCCAGTTCTGATCCAGCTCGCTGCTATGGCCTGGGAAAGCAGTGGAAGATGGCCCAAGTCCTTGGGCCCCTGTGCCCACGTGAGAGACCCAGAAGAAGCTCCTGGCTCCTGTCCAGCTCCAGCCTTTGCAGCCATTTGGGTGTGAACCAGCAGATAGAAGACCTCTCTCACTGTCTCTCTCTCTCTATCTATATCTCTTCCTCTCAAGTAAATAAATAAAATCTTTTTAAAAAATCCCCTCAGGCTATGCACACCAAGTTTACATAAAACATAAGTGAAATTCATGCTTGGATTCAGGTCTCAGTCCCTTCGTACCTCAGGTATTTATGGAGTCATTTCAAAATCCCGAGTGTTCCAGATAAGACATCCACAACCTGCACTAAGCATCAGAACCTGCTAGTGATAATCCTGAAAGGAGCTCATCCTAATAGCAATAAGAAAGCAATACTAGTATAGTGATGCTGCTGTCATCCCATGAGCAAAAGGTATTAAAGTGATTCGTTTGAGATGCTCATTATGAAACTTCATTCATGGCTGGTTTACATGGCTTTTAAAATTTAATCTTGGCCGGTGCCGCGGCTCACTAGGCTAATCCTCCGCCTTGCGGCGCCGGCACACCGGGTTCTAGTCCCGGTCGGGGCGCCGGATTCTATCCCGGTTGCCCCTCTTCCAGGCCAGCTCTCTGCTGTGGCCAGGGAGTGCAGTGGAGGATGGCCCAAGTCCTTGGGCCCTGCACCCCATGGGAGACCAGGATAAGCACCTGGCTCCTGCCATCGGATCAGCGTGGTGCGCCAGCCGCAGCGCGCCAGCCGTGGCGGCCATTGGAGGGTGAACCAACAGCAAAGGAAGACTTTTCTGTCTCTCTCTCTCTCTCACTGTCCACTCTGCCTGTCAAAAAAAAAGTAAAAAAAAAAAAAGTAAAAAAAAAGAAATTTAATCTTCAAAACAAAAACTTCATAAAATGCTGATAAACTTTTAAAGATGAATTTTGTCTTAGTAAAAGAAAGAAAGAAAAAAGCAAGCAAGCAAGCAAGAAACCCCAGGAGGAAATGTGGGTTTACACAATGCAAACCCCTGAAGACTTTCTGAGTCACTGTCTTTCCATATCAAGGGCTTGTGAAACCCACACACACACACATGCACATACACACATGCACACACGCACACCTATACACGCACGCACACACATGCACACACACGTGTACACACATACACACATGCGCATGTACGTGTACACACATACACACATGCACACACATCCCTCCATTCTCTGAACTTGCTCCCTGGAAGCCGTGGCGGCCTTGGTTACCGCCTTCCTGCCCACAAGCACAGAGCTGGTGGCCTATGGAGTGTCACCCCCGACCTTCAGAAAGCTCTGCTCCGTTGAGATTTTCACTTGACCAGGATGGAGTGTCTTGGGGGTAGGAGGAGAAGTGGTTTGCTCAAAACAGTTTAAAAAAAAAAAAAAGTGGAGAATCAAAGCTGGCCTGACTGCCCCAAGTGCCAGGCTCTTTCTCTCCAAGGGAAGGGACCTTGTTCTGAGCCACGAGGGCCCCCAGCAGTCACCTGAGCCAGTGAGAGGGGAGGGGTTCCTCACAGCACCAGTCTGTGCCCAGCATCCATTAGCTGAGTGAGAATGAGCCTTGGAGGACAGAGGTCTGGGGTCTTCGAGAGTCACCAGAACGTGGGCTTCAAAGAGCACAGGAGATCAAAGACCCCCGGACAAAGACTTCGGGAGACTCCCAGCAAGTCATAGCGTTTGAGGGAGCATCATAATGTTTTGGGGAGTCACAGAGCTCCAGAGGAGGCTTCCAGAACTTTCAGAGCCGTCGGTAGCTTGCAGGTGTTCAGAGGGAGAGATTGGGACACTTACACAGAGAATTTGAAAACCAAAAAAAGTCACTGGCTCATGTGACTGCTGGGGGCCCTCGTGGCTCAGAACAAGGTCCCTTCCCTTGGAGAGGAAGAGCCTGGCTCTTGGTTGAGAGTAGGGGAAAGGTCAGATGGGGACACACTGGCTCCTACATGGCGGGAACGGGTCGGAGAACATTCTACACCGTGCTGCAAAATGACAAGCTTGGGGAGCCCCTCAGGTTTCTACAGCTAGCCTATGTGGGAGGGAGCAAAGAGAGGATGGACCCCTGGCTGTGTGCCTCTCTGCCCTCAAGAGGTGGGCTGGGAGCTGCTGGCGTGGGCCCTTGTCCTCCCCCTTGTGGTCATGTCTTGTACTGCACATGCTGAAAGATCACAGGGGTCTGTGTTAGGGCTCACAAGCTGAGGCCCTACTAGGAAACTCCCACGTGCCTCTCTCCCTCTCCGAATCCCTGCTGCTTGTTAAGTGGTTGTATTGTGAGGGCACAGTGACCACCACCCACCACCGACAGCACCTCCCAGGGACCCTGCAGTGAGCAGCAGTTTACCGCTTTAATTTCTACTCCCTGAGATTTCACAGTTTGTGTACGGCAGCGCTGTGGTCAAACCTGAGCCTGTCTCCTCTCAGACCCTCACCCTCTCCCCTGCTCCTGAGTCTCCTGAGGATTCCCTGTGTTCCCCGTCACTGACCAGCCCCAGGCTTGATGCACAGTAGAAGTTTACTGAGTGCTGATGATTAAAAGCTAACTGATGACTGATCGGTGTTTTTTAAAGCAATTTCAGTGCCTGAGTGGAGCCAGTGGCAGGCTGGACGGACATCCCAGGGCGTGCCCGATGGTTTCCCTTGAACCTGACAGCCTTGATGCGGCCACTGGGGACTAGCTCACTGCCACTTGCCTCATGCCACCAGGGAGAATGTCCCCACCACGGCGGCCACCTCAGGAGGCAGGGGTGATTCCTGCATGGAAGGGCAAGGAGGAACAGCCTAATCAGAGCTCAGAGGCTTCGCGCAAGGGACTCCAACCGCGTAAGCCGTGCAGGCCTCACAAGCTGCAGCTCTTGCCCTCCCAGCTGGGGCATCTCCCAGCCGCCGTGCCTGGGCCTCGGCTCTCCTCTCTTCTGGAACGGCTGGGAAAGGCACCTGTTACATGGTACTCAACCACTCAGCCAAAACCAAGACACAAAGAGTGCCGTTTCAACCCCGTGTACCATATATTATCTCATTTAAGTTCCCGAAGTCTGTAAGTAGGCAGTGCCATCTCATCTTGCAGGTGCAGGACCCCAGGGTCAGTGGGCACCCACGTGCAGCTCTTGAGCAGCCAGAGCAGGACTCACAGCCCCAGCCCACGAGAGCTGCCTGCCAGCCCCTGGCCAAACACACAGGATCCCAGACTCCTGCTGGGAGCTCCAAAACAGCCCGGTGTCCCCGGGGCACTCACTCTGTGGTTTAGAAAACATTTCCCTGTCACTCTTTCATGTCATCCACCCATCAACCTGTGAGATAGATGCTGTCTCCCTTTATAGGGGACAAAAGGGGGCGTTAAAGGTCTCCAGGGCTTTGCTTTGCCACCTGCCAAGGCATGAAGGAGCCTGTGTGAGCCGGGGCTGCTCTGACTGAGGTTCGTACACTCATCCCTGCCCCGCAGCGTCTCCCTACACAAGCCGCCGGTGGCACGTGTGTGTGCACGTGTGTGTGTGTGACTGTGATGTCACGCCTGCACATGACCTGTGGCCCGCCATGAGATCTTCCCAGGCCCCAGCCATGTGCGGTTCCTAGCAGCAGCCAGCCTCTCTTCCTGCCTGCACGTGTGTGTCACTTTACCTTTCCCACTTTATTGTCGTACAATTGACAAGTAGAAATTGTTCATATGATGATTGTGCAGGGAGGACCCCAATGGAGCCGATTAACAAGCATCATGGAGTCACCATTCTGTGTGTGTGCTGAGCACATGCATGAACCTCAGCTCTCCCACGCAGTATCGTTGACCATGGCCGCGAGCTCTGGGGCCCCAGAACTGATTGGTCTCAGAGCTGAAAATCGTCTCCTCCTCCCGCCTTGAGAAACCTGTTTGCCCAGGTATACGTGGGAACACGGCTGCCGGCGGCGGTGGCACCGGCCCCTCACTGTCACCATAGTCTTCCGTGCCAACCTGACCCTGGTGGCCTGGGGAGCTCCAAGCCCAGAGCAGACTCTCAGTTCTGCAGGATCACGTCCCAGGTCAGCTAGCAAGGACAGGGGCTGTCCCTCAGAACCCCAGGCCCAGTGGGCTGGGCTGAGGTTTCAGGGCCCCTCCTGCCGCCTCAGCCGGGGGCGGAACCCAGACTCACCTGCAGCCCTACCTGAGCTGTCGGAGCAGCTGTCAGAGGCCAGGCAGAGCCACCTGGGAGTGGGAGCTGCTGTCGGGAGCCTCAGGTGCGGGGACCAGGCCCAGGAGGTCTGGCTCAGGCCAGGCGGTGCAGGTAGGGGTCGTCCAGTCTGGCAGGGAGAAATTTCCAGTGGCTAGAATGTGTAATTCTCCCTGCTCTCCTCCGTGCCCGGTTTTGGTCGCCATCTGTCTCCGTCTTACTCTCTTACATAATAATCTTTCCTCTTTCCTGCCCACATGAGGTCTCCACCTTCCCCAGGTGTGATCTGGACATGGGCACGCTCCAGATGCCAGGGTCCTTGGGGCTGGGGAAGGGGCACAGGAGCAGCCAGCTGGTGCCCATCCCCAGTGGGACCCAGCTCTGCCTCTCTCTCCAGCCCCATGCAGGGAGCACACGCACTGTCTCCACAGGGCTGGGCCACCACGGCCTTGGATTCTTGGGGGATGATGACCCCTGGAGTTGTGCAGCAGCACAGCCTGAGCCAGAGCCTGGCAGGAGTAAGCCGAGTGAGTGAGTGGCAGGAACTCCATGGGATTGGAGTTGAGCTGAGAGGAGCTGAGCACAGGCGTATGGAGAAGAATCTTCCTCTCTGGGCCCTGCAGGCTGATGGGTGGAGTGGGGCAGGGGCAGGAGCCAAGGCGGCCAGGAGCATGGGGGGAGTGGAGGCTGGGGCGGCAGGAGTGGGCCCGGCAGGAGATCTACAACAGGGGCCCGGGCCCAGGGGGACTCCTGCCAGGGAATCTTTGTGCCACTGGAGGGGGCAACACAGTGCCAATTTCCTCTCCCACCCCCAGGAGGGACACCCCCTCAGGCTCTTTCCCTAGACACAGGACCAGCAGAGAGGGGACGGTGGTTAGTCAAGGTTTGGGAGCCAGATAAGTGCAGACTGAAAACCCACACAGGCCACAGCAACTGGCCAGTGAGCCCCACTTCCTCTCTAAGAGTGGGAGCAATAGAGCCAACTCATACGAGTGCTCTGACCACGGAGATCATCTCGTGACGGGCCCCACTCAATGTTTCTGGAACATTCTGGTGAACAGTAGCGTCCTGTTCCGGGAGCGTTGTTCTGGAAGAGAGGGGTGTCAGCAGGGACGCTGACCGAGAGTGGTTTTTCAGGAAGAACTTGCCGGCTGTCGGGCTGGAGGCCAACCACAGGGACATGGAAGCTGCCCGGGGTTGTTCTCGGGGTTGGCAGTGCCAGTGGGAGACTGTGGAGGAGCCGTGGGCAGCGGTACAAAGGGGGCCTTTCTTTCCATATGAGAATGATGTGGGATGAATAGCTACGCGGGTCTGCTGAGCCGGAAGTCTGCAAGGCCCAAATGTCACTCTATCCTACTTGTCCGTCAAAATGGCCCCTTTCCCAGGATGCACCTGCTTCACCTGGGACCTAACAGGGGATACCATGAAAATGCGGAAATGAAGCTCCATGTGGAACGTGTGGCAGATTCACGAAATTCCCAGGTGGCTTCACACCTGTAGAGATCACTCTCTAACGCTCGCCCCACCTCATTAAAGGGAAAACCATCTGGAGAGGCACCCTGTCAACATAGCTGCACAGGTGCGAGCTCCCTCCCTCCCCCACCCCTCCGTCCCTCAGGCGATCCTCTGGCCACTGCCCACTGGTAACAGGTGTTTCTCCATATGGGGCTGCCCACGCTCATGCGTGTATGTGTGTTCACTTTCTTGCCGTTGGAATAAATTGTGGTACCACTTTGTGCACTGAGAATGCTTGTCTAATGGGAGGCAGGAAGCCGGACTAACAATCGAAGCATTCTTAGCCACTCAAAAACTCCTTCAGTAGCATGGATCTTCCAGCAGCTGACGCCCTATGCTCGGGACCTCACCATGAAGGCTTCATTCCCTTAGCCAAAGGCTCCCAGCCAGTGGCCATGCCAGGGCCTGTGGGCCTGGAGGTGACCCGAGGCCGCTTCTCACCCACAGCCCTGTGCAGTGAATGAGCACTTGCAGGCACAGGGAGCTGGCTGAGGGGAAGGCCCACCGAGGGGTCGGGGCAGGACCCCAGCGGGGTTAGAAGCTTAGCAATTCTGCAGCCTTCCAGTCCCCTAAGAGCAGCCGGGACCCTCTTGTCCTCACCCCTCAACTCAGGGCCCCTCTCTGCTCAGGTGCCTCCTTCTTGTCCATCCCCCACATTGAACGCCAGGGGGCGGCCATGCTCCATTCACTGGCAGCAGAGACACAGGCTCCCAAGCCTGAGGGGCTGGCTCACTCCTAAGGCAGCCCTGCCGCAAATCAGCAATCGCATTCAGAGAGATAAACGGGGGTCCCACCGGGGTAGTGGTGTTGCCAGGCTGAGTCCGAGGCGACCTCCAAGGACTGAAAATGGAAGACACGAGCCGGGGGGCGTGGCCCTTCCGGGAGCCACGCATAGGATAGTGGAGCAGCAAGGGAACCCCAGGAGGGGTCTGACCCTGTCTCTAAGAGGCACTGGGGAAGGAAGAGGCTCTGAATGAGAAGCTGTGGAGGAAGAAGGTGGCCACGAGACAACCAGGTCTCTGGGCAGTCGGCAGAGAGTCTGTCTGAGGACAGCTTGAGACAGAGAGGCGTCTGTTTGGCTGGCTGAAGAACTGCTGAGAGGAGCAGTGGCAAGGTGGGGAGGGGTAGGGATATGGGACAGGTGAGTGAGTGAGCCAAAGCGAGCAGAACTCTGGTTTGCAGAATCTTCAGCGAGGCTACAGGAAAGAGCAGGCCTCGGATGCCTGAGTAGGGCCTGCCTGGTACTCCATTTATGGTGAACTGTAGAGGAAGTGAACTGGACTCCGTACTGAGTGATCCTAAAAGCAATTTTATTTTTAAAATTTCATTTTTAATTGACACACAATCATTGCGTACATTTGAGGTGTGCTGAGTGATATTTGGGTACATGTATGCAATATGTAAGGATCAAGTCAGGATGAGTGGCATGGCCATCGCCCCAAACAGCTGCCCTCTCTTTATGGTTCGAACATCCAAAATCCTCTGTTCTTGTTATTTTTTTTAAAGATTTATTTTTATTTATTTGAAAGACAGAGTTACAGAGAGAGGTAGAGACACAGAGAGAGAGATCTTCCATCCACTGGTTCACTCCCTAGATGGGAGCTGTGCCGATCCGAAGCCAGGAGCCAGGAGCTTCTTCCAGGTCTCCCGTGTAGGTGCAAGGGCCCAAGGACTTGGTCCATCTTCTACTGCTTTCCCAGGCCAGCAGAGAGCTGGATCAGAAGTGGAACAGTCAGGTCTTGAACCAGCTCCCATACGGAATGCCAGCGCTTCAGGCCAAGGCATTAACCCGCTACACCACAGCACCGGCCCCTGTTATTGTTATTTTTAAGTGCACCATAAATTGTTGTTAATTATAGCCACCCTCGTGTGCTGTGGGACATTGGAGACTGTCCCTCTTGTCTGACCGCAATGTCAGACCTTGTGAGCGATCTTTCCCTCTCCCCGACCCTGTTCTGCCTTAGTAACCACTCTTCCACTCTATTTCTATGAGATCAATGTTTTTCTTAGTTTCCCTGCATGAATGAGAACATGCAGTGTTTGTTTCCTGGGCCTGGTTAGTTTCACCCAATGCGATGTCCTGGTTCCATCCATTTGGTTGCAAATGGCAGTAGTGCATTTCTTTGTGGCTTAATAATACTCCATGTCTTGGCTATTGTGTTTCCTCTCTTCACTACATAGTTTCCGTTGCTGTGCGAAAGCTTTGTTCTGTCATTCCATTTGTCCATTTTACTTTTCTTGCCTGTGTTTTTGAGGTCTTGTCACAAGAAAAAAAAAAGCATTTCCCCTGTATTTTCGTTTTTGTCCAGTAATTTCAGAGTTCCTGGTCTTAAATTGAAGTCTTTAATCCGTTTTGAGTGCACTTACTTGTATGTATCCTGAAAGATGGTGGTCTAATTTTATTCCTGTGCACACTGATAGCCAGTTCTCCCAGCATCTGTTCCTGGAAAGACTGTGCTTCCCCAGTGTATGTTCTCGGCACCTTTGTTAAGACAACGTTGGCTGTCAACGTGTGGATTCATTTCTGAGATCTCTATTCTGTTCCCTTGGTCTATGTGTCTGTTTTTACGCTAGAACCATGCTATTTTGGTAGCTATAGCATTTTTTTAAAGATATATTTATTTTATTTGAAAGGCAGAGTTACAGAGAGGCAGAAGAGGGGAGAGAGAGAGAGAGAGAGAGAGAGAGAGAGACAGAGAGA
The DNA here is from genome assembly GCF_051225735.1 of Oryctolagus cuniculus. NCBI lineage: Eukaryota > Metazoa > Chordata > Mammalia > Lagomorpha > Leporidae > Oryctolagus > Oryctolagus cuniculus. The sequence continues at coordinate 125,318,142 of NC_142873.1, read as the reverse complement.
CAGAGATCTGAGAGAGGTCTTCCAGCCTCTGGTTCACTCCCCAAATGGCTACAAGGGCTAGAGCTGAGCTGATCCAAAGCCTAGAGCAAGGAGCTTTTTCCGGTTCTCCCCCATGGGTGCAGGGGCCCAAGCACTTGGTCCATCTTCTGCTGCCTCCCCAGGTGCATTAGCAGGGAGCTGGATTGGAAATGGAGCATCCGGGACTTGAACTGGCGCCCACATGGGATGCTGGCACTGCAGCCAAGGGACTTTACCGGCTACGCTGCAGCACCCGCCCCTTTATTACTATAACTTTGTTGTGCATTTTGAAGTCAGCTGATGTGATGTTTCCTGCTTTGTTCTCAGAACTGCTTTGGTTATTTGTAGACTAACAGTGACAAGCTATCTGAAAAAGAAATCAAAAAAGCAATTTCATTTATAATAGGTATTCCAACCTGGAAGAGAGGGAAAGAGAGAGCTCCCATCCATTGTTCCGAGCCCCAAATGCCCACAACAGCCTGGGCGAGGCTGGGCCAAAGCCAGGAGCCCGGAACTCAATCCAGGTCTCCCGCATGGGTGGCAGGAACTAGTCCTGGAAGTGTCACTGCTTCCTCACCTCTCCCCAGGGTGAACATCAGCGAGGAGAAGCTGGAGTGCAGACCAGAACCAGGGCTTGAATCCAGGCGCCCTCATGAGGAACGCAGGCATCTTAACCGCTCGCCAAACTTTCACTTCCATTTTATTTGTTTTAGAATAACATTTCTAATGGTGTGAAATGGTTTCTCATTGTGGTTTGGACTTGCATTTTCTGAACAATTGAGCTACTTTCAGGTGGTTATTGGCATCTGTGCAACCACTTTGGAGAAATCTTTAAGTCCTCTGCCCATTTCCAATAAGGCTGTCTGATTTGTTTGTGTTGACTTATTGCAATGTTTATATACTAGGGATTTATATCAATCCTTTATCAGATATATGACTTGTAAATATTTTCTCTCCTCCCATGGGTTGCCTTTTCACTATGCTGGCAATGTCCTTTGATTTACAGAATTTTAAATTTTCGTAAAATCCAATTTATCTACTTTGTGTTTTGTTGCTTGGGTTTTTATGTCATGGCCAAGAAATCATTGCCCAATGTTATGAAGCTTTCCCCTCATGTTTTCTTCCAAGAGTTTTATCATTTTAGCTCCTGCATTTACATCTTCTATCCATGTTGAGTTCATTTTTATATTTGGTATTGTGTAAAGTTATAATTTATTTCTTTTTAAAAATTTTCATTGATTATTTACATTTGAAAGGTAGAAAGACCCACAGAGAGAAAGAGAGAGAGAGAGAGAGAGCGCGCGAGCTACCATCTGCTAGTTATCGCCCCAAAAGCTGCAACAGCAAGGGCTGGGTCAGGTCAAAGCCAGGAGCCTAGATCTCCCTTCAGGTCTCCCACATGGGTGGCAGGACCCAAGTACCTGTGGCCTCTCAGGGTGCACTTTAGCAGGAATCTAAGGTCAGAAACAGAGCTATGACCCAAGCCCAGGCACTCCAATGTGGGATGTGGGCACCCAAACAGCATCTTAACTGTTGCACCAAACACTCGTCCTGCAACCTCTTTTGTTTGCATTTTGATATGCAGGATCCCCCTCACCACTGGCTGAAGAGACTTTCCCTCCTCTCTTGGATGATCTTGGCAGGCTTTTCCGGAATTATTTAACCAGCTATGTGATGCTTATTTCTGGGATCTCTATTCTATTCTGTGGGATTATATGGCTTTCTTTACACAGTACCACAGCATTTTGATTGCTGTAGCCTTGTCATTACGTTTTGAAGTCAGGAAATGCAAGCTATCCACTTGGTGCTTATTTGCAGTGTGTCCTGGGGTCTCCCTGGAAGCTGTCATAAATGATCTGTCTTACTTCTGTGTCTGTATGCTCTCTAAGCCCTCCCACCCCATAAAGCTTTCCCGGTCACCTCTACCGCCCTTGGTTGTCCCATCCTCTGAGCCCCTCAGCTAAGAGGAAAGAAGGGGTGGGTGAATGCTGGCCTGCTGTGTACTGAAGACCTATGTTCCGAGGATTTGTAGGCAGACTTCAGGGTCAAGGTAAGCCCTTCCTAGGGGGAAGGGAAGGAGGAAGAGCGGGATTCAGCCGTCATCTCCCTACTAGAGCGCAGCATTCCCCTTCCCTTTTCTGGAAGAAAGATCCACCCGGGAGCCCTGCCCCTGGTGCTCTCAGCCCTGAGCTCAGAGCCCTCCTCCTCCCTCCTCCCGGTTCTGATCAGCCCCACCTCCCACCGCCCCAAGCAGCTCACCCCATGGGACTGTCAGGCTGACCATCCAACGATCTGGTCCGTCTGGGTTTCTTGATGTTGCGAATGCAGCCCCGCCCCCTTAGTCCTCTTGTTTATCAGATAAACTTATTTCCTCATTAAATGTGAAGGAGGGACTTGGAGCAGTGACTTCTCTGCCATTCTGGCTGGTAAGCCTCAGGCTGTGGGAGCCTGCTGAGCCCTGCCCAGTTGGGGACTAGCTTGCCCTCCTCCCTGGTCAGAACTGGCCCCCCCCCCCCCCCGCTCAGCGTGACCTGTGCTGGATCTTCCCTGTTAGGGGGCCAGAAGAGAAGTCCAGCACCCTGCTTCTCACTTTCCTTTCTCCAAGAGGGGAAGAGGAGAGGTTCAGGCCCCAACACCCAACCCTGAACCCTCACTAGATGCTGGGAAGTGGGACAGGGCGATCGGGCCCATTTAGCTGCTGCTGTGGCTCAGGACCCTGGCCTATGTGTGCAGCAGGTGCATGCAAAGAGACACCAGACTGAGCTGTCCCAAATGCAGCTACTCTGGAGGGACCGAGTGAGCAGGCAAGCCTGTGTGTGTGGTGTCTGGGTCCCTCCTCGGCCGGATGGTGGTTGGCATCACTTTCTCTGTGTTAGCCTCGAGGGTGTGAGTTAACTCAGGATCTGTAGACAATGTCAGGAGCACATGGTAACCTCACTGGTGCTGAGGCAGGCAGGGTGCGGGTCCAGACGTCCAGCCTCAGAGACATTTAACAACCTGCCCAAGGTCACCTGCAGAATAGCGAGATGCACACTCAGGACTGCAGGCCGAGCTGCCTGAGACCCTGCAGGCGGAAATCTGCATCCTTCTCAGGAAGGGTCTCTGGATCCCAGCCATTTCATCTGTCCCAGCACGGGGCAGAAAGTGTGGGCCAGGCGTCAGAAGCTGTGAATTCTGGCCTGGCCTTGCCCTGCTCTCTTCCTGGGAGTGAACCACGGTCACTTTTCCAGCCTCAATTTCTTACACCGTGGAGAAGGGGACATGGCCCCTCAGGAATGGAGACAGGCACTCACGAGGCCTGGGGGCAGCCTGCAGGTGTCCCTCCTGCTGGCCGCAGGACAGTTGCGAGAGCTGCCTGTCAGGGAGCCTGGCTGCAGGCCCAGCTCCACTTTTACTTCCCTGGGCCTCAGCATCCCCTGCACACAAGCAGGAGCTTGCACCCTCGATTTCCGAAATCCTTTCCAGCCCTGGGACACAGGGGCTGCTTCATCCCTCCTCCTCTTCCCCCTCCTCCTCCCCTGGGGGTGGGAGAGCACGTGTGTCTGTGCATGTACATGTGTGCAGGGGTGTGTGTTGGGGAGGAAGGAGCCAGAGAAAGAGGGAGGGCGTCCCGTCGGGGCCGGGGGTGGCAGGTGGGAGGACAGGTGGGGAGGACTTTGTGTGCCAGGCTCATGGTGCCCGGGCTGTTTAATCATTAAAGGAAAGGAATGAAGCCGGGAGCGCCTCAAAGTCCAGCCTGCAGGGGACCAGCGCACAGATGAGCAAGGAGCTGGGAGTTATGGGGCCCGGAGCCTCAGGGGCCGGGAGCAGGCCTGAAACAGTTCCACGCTCAGCAGCGGGCCCTGGCGTCAGCCTGCACACCTATGACATCGTGGTCGTGGTCATCTACTTTGTCTTCGTCCTGGCCGTGGGGATCTGGGTGAGTGGCCTTGAAGCTGGGGCAGGGGCAGCTTCTCATCTCAGACTGGGAGTCCTTGTGGGCAGAATGGAGGTCACAGCTCCACAGGGAGCGGAGATGAAAGAACCTTCAGGAATCATCCGTCCCCTGCTTCCACAGAAGGGGAGCCTGAGGCCCAGAGAGGGCTGTGGCTTGCCTGAGGTCACACAGCAAGCCAAAAGTAGTCTAGGCTGGGGCTCCCGATTCCTGCCTCCTTCTCTCTGTCTCATGCACCTGCTGCCTCTGCCCCACCCACCCTGGGCTGCCCCGAGCCTCACTCCTGCCTCGTCCTCATCCAAGACTCCCACCTCTGCAAAGGCCTGACTGCTTGCCCGCCCCGATCCTGCACTGCTTAGTGGCCTGGCCAAGAAGCAGGGCTCTTGTGCTCTCAGGGAAGGGTGCCAAGCAGGTTCCCAAGCCCCTCTGTCCACACTGTTCAGGGGAAATGCAGTGTCCAGGGTCAGGGAGCCCTGAGTTCAGATCCCATCTCCAGCGCTTACAGCCACGGGCCTCTGGGTGCACGCAAGCCTCCTCTGAGCCTCAGTTTCCCCATGGGGACAAGCAGAGCAGGGACTGTACTGTGGAACTGAAGCATTCCACAACAAGGCACCGATAAGCCCCGGCATGGTGCCTGGCACACAGCTCACAGGCAATAAATGCCTGAGATTATCACCCCAGAGAGCTGCATAAAAGCCAGCACCTTTAGACTCTCTGTGGGACAGACTGTGACTCGAGTCCCTGCAGTCCCCTAGGCTATGGTGAGGGCAGCAACGTCCTCATTTGAAGAGGGACGCAAGGAGTTCCTGCCCACCCAGGGCTGCTGGGAAGAACCGGGGCTGGCGTTTGGCACACCTGCCAAGACACCACGTGGGACCCCCACATCCCACATCAGAGCGCCTGGGTTTGCAGCCTGGCTCCTCCCCCCTTTCTCCCAGTTTCCCGCGAATGCACATCCTGGGAGATAGCAGAACACAGTTCAAGAGCTTGGTTTCCTGCCACCGACGTGGGAGGCCTGGGTAGAGTCCCTGTCCAGCTCCCTGCTTATGTACCTGGGAAAGCAGACGGCCCTAGTGCTTGGGCCCCTGCCACCCATGTGGGAGCCAGAATGGAGTTTCTGGCTGCTGGCTTCAGCCTGACCCAACCCTGGCTGTTGCAGGCATCTGGAGGAGTGAAGAGTGAACCATCAGGTAGAAGACCAACCTCTCTCTCTCTCGCTCACTCTCGCTCTAGCTCTCTCTCTCTCTTTCAAGCACCAGGCCCTGCGCAACTGTGAGTCCCTCATCACTAATGGCTCTCCCCTGGGGAAAGAGGCTTCTTTTCAAATGTCCCCTCTCCTCCCCGTCCTTGACTGTTTCTCCGCTCCCAGGCCGGGTCGGAGGCCTGTGGAGTCCGGCATCTGAGCACTTGGGTTGCTCTTCCCTCCCCATCGCCTGCCCTCACTGCTGTGTCCCGGGAGAAGGCTCCTGCCTGCCTCACTCTCCTTGCGTGCTGCAGAGCAGTGCCCCAAACCAGCTGCTGAGTGGGCAGCTCCTGGTGCTCAGCGTGCTTCCTCCAGGGGCCTGGATGGGGCTCCGTGGTGTGGTCTGAGTTCCGGCCAGGCCCCAGGCCCCACAGGCAGAGCAGTCAGAATAGCTGCCCGCCGCCCCGCAGCATGGGAGCCCCGCTGGAGCGCGGGGAGGGGTAGGCGCGCTGCAGCTGAGGACGACACCGTAAGCCAGTGCGGGCGGGGTGGGGGACACAAGTTACTGCTGCGTGGAGATGAGCGGAGGCTCACGGGGAGGCAGCAGCTCTCTCAAAGCACACAGCGCAAAGCTGGGGAAGCCGCCAGCCCTCGGACAGCTCCGTGCTGCCTCACCCTGCCCTCTGCACCTCACAGCGCCGGGCTGAGGGGCAGGGTATTGGATGGAGACACGGAGAGGTTAGAGGGAGGCTCAGGCGTTCTCAGCTCCTGCTGTTTCCTTTCCAGTCGTCCATCCGCGCAAGTCGAGGGACCGTTGGCGGCTACTTCCTGGCGGGGAGGTCCATGAGCTGGTGGCCGGTGAGTTGACCTCCACGCCAACACCCACGTTCCCTCTCGTTGTCTCCTGCTTGGACCAAGGCAACAGCTTCCCCTGCTGAGCTGGAAGGAAACCCAGGGCCTATGAGTTTGGTGGAAGCCCTTGGGTCCCCTGGGATGAGGCTAGGGGAGACTTTTTTGGGAAAGAAACAAACAAGTTTAAAGCCAGAGGATTAAGTGAGGGGAATCAGAGGCAAAAACTCCAACAGGCTCCAGGGACTGATCTTGAGACCTTTACCAACGCCAGTCTCTCCCACCTCCCTCCTCCCGAAACAGGAGGGAATTGTAGGGGGTCAGCCCCAGCAGTAATGGGTGCTGTTTCTATACACAGCCCGTCAAGCAGCACTCACAAGCACTGCATGTGTGCACAAGCACTTGCACACTCACAAACACGTGCTCTCACAACATTCTCGTGCACTCATACTTTGATACACTCGCGTATACATTCCCATGCCTGTATACAAACTCACACTCATTCACACTCACTCATATACACTCCCATGCTCATACACAAACTCACACTCATTCACAGACTCGGTCACATACACTCCCATGCTCATACACAAACTCACACCCATTCACACTCAGACTCACACTCATACACACTCCCATGCTTCTACACAACCTCACACTCACTCATATATATTCCCATGCTCATATGCAAACTCACACTCATTCACACAGACTCACATACTCACCTACACTCACACATACTCTGTGGGACATATACCCACCCTTGTGCATCTTCACATACATACTCACATATACACACTCATATACACCCCCATGCTCATATACAGACTCACTCATTCACACTCACACACTCACTCACACACTCATATATACTCAGATTCTGTGGGACAAATACCCACTTTCATATACATTCACACACACTTACACTCATATATACACACTCATACTCTGACTCACACATACTCCTATGCTCATATACAAACTTACACTCATTCATACTCACAGACTCACACACTGATACACACTCACACATACCCACCCTCATACATCTTCACACATACATATACATGCTATCACACTCACATACACACACCTATATGATACACTTACACACATTCACACTATATATATACACATATGACACTCTTTCCCTTGCATTCACACACATTCTCATTATCACACCACTGACACACTGACATACACTCTGATGCTCACACTCTCATGCAGTAAAGCACTCATACACACACACTCTCCTATGCTCATATACACACTCACTCTGACACTTTTAACCACACTCTCACACGCTCATGTGCACACACCCTCACATGCACACAACACTCTCACTGTCACTCATACACTCATCCACACACTCTCATTCTCAAACACACTCATATAAACACTCTCATGCTGACACACAGCCCTCTGCTCACATGCAAGGGCCCTCACACACATACACTCATACACCTGTGTTCACTCGCACATTCTCACACTCACACACTTTCACATTCATGTACTCTCACACCCACATGCTCACAGACTCATGCCCCAGCCATCTTCCCACCGCTTCCCTCCCCTGTCTTGGCTCTCACCATCTCCCTGGCCCACGATCAGCTCCAGGTCCTCTAAGGAGCAAAGGAGACCCTGCAGGCTCTGTGGGCTGTCTGGGAGGTCCAGGATCTGGGAGAGGAAGAAGGGGCGGTGAGCTCTCGCTCCGCTCAGTATAAAGGAATCCCAGGGCTGGGTTGGGGCCGTGGCCATGGCCGCTGAGGGCCTGGCAGCTCTTGCTTTGGAGCAGGAGGTCTTGGGGGACTCTGCTCTGTCAGGTGGCCCAGCCCAGCCCTGGCATCACACCGGACCACCTGGCAGGATGTGTGTGTGCACATTTGAGAGTAAATGAGTGTGTGCATGCGTGTGAGCATGTGCAAGCAAGTGTAGGCATGAATTGATGTGTGTATGTGAGAGTGCATTGTGAGTGTTCACATGTATGTGCATGCATGTATGGCATGTCTGCACCTGTGTGGGGTCGCATGTGTGAGTACATGCACATGTGCTCAGTGTGTGCATAATAGGTATGCATGTATGTGTGACTGTGCATTGTGCATGTAAGGCTGTACTTGCAAATGAATGCATTGTGTGAGTGGATTGTGAGTGTGAATGTTTGCATATATGTCGCACAGGGGAGAGTGGCTGCTGGAGTGAGTTTTGTGTGTTCTTTTCCTCAGCTCAGTATAGTAATAAAAGGCCAAGAAACAATTTGCAAAGAGACAGAAAGTTTTATTTGACAGTAAAGTATCCGGTCCAAGAGGAGAGCAGATGGAGGGCCTGAACAGGACGCTGGCTTTCAGGAAGTGTCCAGGGTTTTTGAGGCATCACCATCTTTTCACTGGGTCATTCTAAGGGGGTGCCCACTGGACAAGGGGTTTCCCCTACGGTATGCTGATTGGCTTGGGGCTCATGGAGATACCAGGGGTCTCCTGGAGACAGCCTGACTCTCCCCAAGGGCTCAGCCCCTTCCTCTGCCAGTTCTGGGTGAAAGATTGCAACCACCCTGATGGTGTGATTTAAAACCACAAGGTCACGCATGCAGCGCAAGAAGCTATTAGTATGGGAGACGGCGCTTGGTCTGAAGACAAGCTCTCCAGCCACGGTTGGCAGTCTGCTTGTGAAGGGCATTCTGCCTGTTCTGAGGGACCCACAGCCCCGCTGGATGGCCTCGTGCACCATGTGGGGGTGCACTGTGAGTCCGTGTGCAGGTGTGTGCATGCGCATGCATAAATGGCTTGTACATGTGTGTGTACTGTATGCACATGTGGGGACTTGCGTGTGTATGTGTGTGCACACATGTGTGCACATGTATGTGTGACCATGTATCCATGTGTGCGAGGGTGTATTTGCATGTGTGTGTGCACAGGTGTCAGGGCAGCATAGCACCAGGCTGTGGTGACAGCAGGCCACATTTGTTACCTCTGTGCCTTTGCCCTGCTATGCTGCCTCTTCTCTGAGTTCCTCCATACGCTTCTATTTCCCAAGAACACTAGGAGAACAGGAAGTTATAGGGAGGTGAGTCCCCACCCTTCACAGGGGAAGCAGCTGGGGTTGTGGGAGAGGAAGGGATTTTATTAAGGTGACATAGGACACAACGCTTCCCTTCCAGCCCCCACCCCCGTCCTGCCTTGGAGGGCTCCTCCAGGCCTCTTCCCAGACCCCACAGCCCCTCTCTCTTTCCTGTCTCCCCTCCCCGGCAAGGGTCCCACCTACTAATGAGAGAGAACAGTGACTGAGTGCTTAGCAGGTGCCAAGCGATGGTTTTGGGCAGTGGCTCCGGGATCCAGAGCACCAGGGGTGAATCCTCCCTCTGCCCCTTCTCAGCTGTAGGACTCGGGCACCTCAGTCCGTCCATCAGTAAACTGGGGACAGTGATAGCACGTACCTCGTGGGGTGTGTGTGGGACTGAATATGTTAATTACGGCGGCAGTGCCCTGGCGAGTGCCCCGGGCCTCCGATCAGTGTCGCTGCTGCTATTATTAGCATTGCCCTCTGCCTCTGGAAGAGAAATCTTCGCTCAGCTCCTGGCGGCCTGGCCTGTGCTCAGCCCCTCAGCTCTTCCCTGGGGCCTCACCCGGGAGCCTGCGGGAACTGGTGGGGGAGCCTCCCCCCACCCCCAGGGGGCTCCCCTGCCCCCTCCACTGCCTCCTCTCTGAGGCCTGCGTCCACGGCCCACTGCGCGGCTTTATCCCCCCTGGCGGGGCCTCTTCTCTGACTTCCTTCCTTCCAGATTTGCCACCGACTCTCCGGGTGACTTGGAGCCACTGGGCTCATTTTCACTTTTCCTCTTTTCCTGCCGTTCCTTCCTTCCTCTGTGCCTTGGGAAAATTATTAGTCCTCCATCTGGATATGTGCATGGATTACACGTGTTAACGCGCATAATGTACCTGATGGAGCATGTGGCGGCCAGCGGGTACCCTACAAATGTCTGCAGCACGCCTCCGCCTCACTCTCAGGCCTGGTTCCTGATTGGTTCAGAGGAATCCTGACCCTTGACCCCACCTGTGTCTTGCAGATCGGAGCGTCTCTGATGTCCAGCAATGTGGGCAGTGGCTTGTTCATCGGTCTGGCCGGGACAGGGGCTGCTGGTGGCCTGGCCGTGGGAGGCTTCGAGTGGAACGTAAGGAAGCTGACCTGGCCTGGGGAGGAAGGGTCTGAACCCACCCCCAACTCCGGCCTTAGTGCTAGGGATCTTACAGGTGCTTGGGAGGCCGCATGGTGAACTGGGGACCCATTTTATAGAGGAGGAAACCAAGGCCTGGAGGAGGCAGAGGGGTCATCCGAGGCCACATAGAAGGCCTGCAATGGTGGCCTAAGTGCCACACCTCCCTGGCCAGGGCTCGTCCACAGCAGATGGGAGGCCCCCTCCATCTGCATTTGCTGCCTGCAGGCCTTCTTCTCCCCCCTCTCCCAGGCGACCTGGCTGCTCCTGGCGCTGGGCTGGGTCTTCGTCCCTGTGTACATCGCCGCAGGAGTGGTCACCATGCCACAGTACCTGAGGAAGCGCTTCGGGGGCCAGAGGATCCAGATGTACTTGTCCGTCCTGTCTCTCATCATCTACATCTTCACCAAGATCTCGGTGGGTGCCTGCTTGCTGCCGTCGCCTCGTCCCTGAGCACACTGGGTGCAGAGACCTGCCGCGTGCGTGGCCACGGGCTTACAGCGTAGGGGACGCTGAGGGTCACGGACAGGGGCGAGACTGCAGGAGAGGAGAGGGACGGCCAGCCAGCTCCACGCACACCGCTGGCACGGGCTCCCCACACAGCAGCGGGGCAAGCAGGGACGAAGGATGAACGCTTGCTGAGTGAATGAAAGTCCCTGTATTCAAAGAACTCACGCTCTCATAATTCGTTCCTTCCTTGATTTATCTTCCGATTAATTGATTCTCATTCAGTGACCAGGCACTAACTACCGAGAATGTTAGACAGAAAAAAGCTTAGTGTCCCTCTACTGAGCTCAACTCAGGAAGCAAAGCTGGTCAAGTGGCCCGCCTTGCCCAAGTCCACAAGAGGAGCCGCAGCGGCCAGGCCGGCTCTTGTCCACGCTGTGAGGCTGTCCACCCTGTACGGAGTTCACAAAACGGTCACGATTGGGCCCCACGCATACCACAGGGAGCTCAGCCAGCCAGTAGCCAGGCCTGGTGCTGAAAATGACCCTCCCTAAGGTCCCTGTTCTTCCAGTGCTGAACACAGTCTGGGTCAGCTTAGGGCAGGCTGCTCCCCAGGGCCTCGAATAAGCCCACCCGGCCCACAGATGTCTCCTAGGACAGGGCTCCTGACCGGTCAGCTGGGGCCCCTGCTCTGTCCAGGAGCAGTCCGGGACCCCTGGGGTCCCACTCTCTCCTCCCAAATGGCCTCTTCCTCCCCACCCCAGCTTCCTCTTCATTTCCTCAGCCTTCCATCCCTTTCTCACCACTCCCCTCACGGCCACCAGACAAGCCTGGCCGCGTCACTGGGTTCAACTTTTCTCAGTCTCAAAGCTGCAGGCTTTGCGTATCCACGGCTGTCAGCCAGGTGGAGCAGGTCCTCAGTGTGGCACACAAGGCCCCGCCCTCTTTGTTGTGTGGCCAGGGTTCGGGGCACTGAGGGGCGGAGCAGCTGAGTGACACGCCCACAGCCGCCACACTGAGGGCCTCAGGTGGGCTGGCTCCATGGGTCCTGGCTCTCTGCAGACGGACATCTTCTCTGGAGCCCTGTTCATCCAGATGGCCTTGGGCTGGAACCTTTATCTCTCCACGGCGCTTCTGCTGGTGGTGACAGCCATCTACACCATTGCAGGTGGGTCTGAGGGTGGATCTCAGCACTGTGCAGACACTGAGAGACCAGCGGGAGGAGATAGGGCAGCTTCTGAGTGACCCAGAGACCGAGAGAATGACCAAGGGAGAGAGACGACCGGAGAGAGAGGCGGAGAGACAGACAGGCAGAGACGGGGACACACAGCCAGGGGGCAGCTTGGAGGAAGAGACTGAGCGACACAGCGGGACGCACAAGGGCAGACAGGAAGGAGGAATGGCAGGAGACACAGGAAAGGCCCATGGCAGCAGGGTGTAGGGTCGACATTAGGGGCCCGTGATCTAGACCACAGTTGCCATGGGTAGCTCCATGCAAAAGTGCAAATCCACCCTCTTCTGTCTCTTCAACGTCGCCCATGCAAGACTGGGCGGCCCGAGAGGCCGGTGCAGGGCAGACTTGCATAGGCTGGGGACTTTCAGATGGAGAGGGAAAGGAGGCTGTACTCCCAGGGGAGCTAACAGCACCTGCAAAGGAATGGCCCTGGGAAACCAAACAGCAAGGAGAAGCTATGGCCACCGCCAGACCGGACAGAACTAGCCCAGAGCACTTTGACTGTGGCCAGCCTGGATCCTCCCAGGATGGGAGCTAGGGGGCGCGCTGCTGGGAATGCTGACTGATGAACCCTCTGCTGTTGTCCCCAGGGGGCCTCATGGCTGTGATCTACACAGATGCTCTGCAGACGCTGATCATGGTGGGGGGAGCCCTGGTCCTCATGTTTCTGGGTGAGGAAGAGGCATACACACCCCCCTAAGCTCACCCCAAAGTCCTCTCTGATGTGGCTTTGCCCTCTCTGTGGTTTGTCTGGAAGCTTCCCCAGCTCAGAGCCATGTCTCTTCTCCAGGTCAGGATTCTCTTTCCAAACCAGGTGTCTTGAGCCTAGCCCCTGTCTCCCTGCCCCATTCCCAACCCCTCTGTCAGTTGTAACCCCGGGGGGCCCACATGGAGCTGGGAGCTGGGCTGGGCTGCGTTACCAGTCCAGTGAGCTCCTGGCGCTGTTTCTCTCACTGTGTCTGCTCCTACAGGCTTTCAGGAGGTGGGCTGGTACCCAGGCCTGGAGCAGCGCTACAGGCAGGCCATCCCTAACGTCACAGTCCCCAATACCACCTGTCACCTCCCACGGCCAGACGCCTTCCACATGCTTCGGGACCCTGTGAGCGGGGACATCCCATGGCCGGGTCTCATTTTTGGACTTACCGTGCTGGCCACCTGGTGCTGGTGCACAGACCAGGTAATGCCCCAGGCAGGTGTATCCAAGCCCACCAGGGAGTGGGGGGGGCTTTCTGCAGAGAATTCAGGCACAGGAGACACAGAGGAGTGGGCCTGGTCCTGGGCTGGGAACAGGAACGGGGTCAGGGCGCACGTGCGGCTGGGCAGAGCTCCCCCGGCAAGGGGCCACACCCCTGTGCTATGCTCCTGTGCAGGTCATTGTGCAGCGGTCACTCTCCGCCAAGAGTCTGTCCCACGCCAAGGGAGGCTCAGTGCTGGGGGGCTACCTGAAGATCCTGCCCACCTTCTTCATCGTCATGCCGGGCATGATCAGCCGGGCCCTGTACCCAGGTGAGTGCTCGCCTTGCTCCTTGGCAGGGGATGCGAGGACAAGGTGCCCTGGGCAATGCTGGGCGGGAGCTGAGGCTGCTTCCCTGGTAAGAACAGAGACAGCATCTGGGCTTTGTGGGCTGAACTCGTCGCCCTTCAGTGGAAGAGACCAATGTCTGAATGCCGTCTGAAAGCCCTGCTTCCCCCTCACGGGCGGAAAACACCTCCCAAGGATGTTTCCGTTCCTTTATCATCAGGCACTGCCTGGCCGCCAGCATGGTGGTGCCGCAGGTTAAGCCACTGTTTGGGAAGCCCGCATCCCATAGAAGAGTGCTGGTTCCAGTCCCAGCTACTCTGCTTCCTGCTAATGCGCCTGGGAAGGCACAAGAAAATGGCCCAACTACTTGAATCCCTGCCCACCGAGTGGGAGACCAGGATAAAGGTCTGGCTCCTGGCTTCAGCCTGGCCCAGATCTGGTTGTTGCAGATATTTGGGGAGTGAATCAGTGGATGGTAGATTTCTCTCTCTCTCCCTGTCTCTCTCTCTCTCTCTCTCTCTCCTTCTTTCTCTCCTCCTACCTCCATCTCTCTCTCTCTCTCTCCTTTCCTCCCTTCCTCCCTCTGTCTCTCTCACTCTGCCTTCCAAACAAATAAAAAAAAAGAACAAAGATGCAAGGCCTGACACCCAAAGAACTCTCAAGCTTTGCAGGGTAGAACACAAGTAAGAAACTGGCCAGAGGCCCTGACACCACCAGGGTCATGGTCATTGCCAGCATCTCCGGGAGTCAGAGAGCAAACGGGGTGACCCCGAGAAAGCACAGGGCCCCATTGTTCTAACTGCCACCCCTTTCTTTGCAGACGAGGTGGGCTGTGTGGACCCCGACATCTGCCAAAGAGTCTGCGGGGCCCGAGTGGGATGTTCCAACATCGCCTACCCCAAGCTGGTCATGGGGCTCATGCCCATTGGTGAGTCCCATCTCCCTGCTCAGCCTCCTCTGATCCCTGCTGCCCACCAGGGTCAGCACTAAGAACAGATGGGAAGAGCAAAGAGAAATCCTCACTCCGCACCCCTGCCTGACACACACATGCACACAGCCACACTTTGCAGCAGTGTTTGGAAGGCACCTGCTCGGCTTTCGGGTCCTGGGGCTGCAGAGGAGGGCCAGGCCCTGGCCCGGCTTCCTGCTGTTTCCGGACACTCAGCTGAGACTTGGCTGTGACCCAGTCTGGGAAGAGTCAGGAAGGTCTCCCAGAGAGGAGGAAATGGAGCTATGTCCCAAGGCAAATCCCAAGCTGACAAAGCTGGGGGTGGCGGCCTGGGAATGCCATTTTAGGGATGAGAGGCTGGGTGTGCAAAGGCCCAAGGCGGAGAGACTGTGACCTCTGAACTAGAGCGGCCCAGGGCGGACTCGGAGGCCAGAGGAAGAAAGACAGCCTTCCTGGAGAGGCTGCCATGGCCAGACCCTGTCCTGCACGTAGCCTTCGCTCCAGAGACGGCAGAGGGCACTGGGGTTTTAGGACAGAGCATGGCTGACTGCACCTCTGGGGCGTGGAGGCAGGCTTAGGCAGGAGCCGGGAGACAGTGGAGGAGGGGTGGCAGCAGTCCAGTCCAGGGAAGTGCGACTGGGATGAGTCCGCAGCTCTAGAGAGGACGAGGAGGGAGCTGAAGGTGTCCGGGAGGCAGAACGGGCAGGGTATGGTGACTGACGGGGGCTCCAAGAGGGCTCCCAGCTCCTGGCTGCGCAAGGTAGGATGGCAAGGCTACTGAGATTGGGCTTGTGGCAGGCAGTGGGTGAGCAGGGCTATTCCATCTTGCCCATAAAATGAGAAATAAGTCAAAGAAATAGCAGAGCTGATTGGAGACCCAACTAGGACAGAGCAGCCACAGAGGGGCCGATGAAGGGTGGAGAGTCAAGGAGGGGCCTAAGATAACCCTGAGGTGTACGGCAAGGGACCAGAAAGATGCTGGCAACTTCCGAGGGAAGTGGGAGGCCCGAGGAAGTGGGGACCTGTGTTTGCAACACTTGACTGCAACCCACCTGGGGGGTCCCCCAGGGAGGTGGGGTGAGCCTCTTCAACCACAGGGAGGGGTCTAGCTCCATCAGAACATGGAGAGAAGAGGACGGAGGTGGGACCAAGGCTGGAGGTCATCCCCCCGGGAGTCGCAGTTCCAGTAGCTTCGTCACTGTCGTCAGGGAGCCTCCCCTTGTCTGCGTGGAGAACCAGGCTCAGAAGGGCACAGGACCAGTCCAGGGAGCAGCGGCACTCACCCAGCCAGTTCCCAGCAGAACTCACAAACAGCCGCCGCATCTGCCTCTCAGGCTGGGGCTTCAGCCCAGCACTGAGGTGTCAGGAAGAAGGCACAAAATTCCACACAGCACACAGTTGTCAACAGGCACTGGTCAGCAGCAGTCACCCTAGCCCCACATGGAGGGTGTTACTGACGCTGCCTAAGTCTACAAAGCTATGGATCCAGACAGACTAGAAAGCTGCAGAGAGCTCTAAATAGCACCTTGTCTCCCATGCCCTATGGCACAGATGAGGAAACTGAGGCTGGAGAGGACAAATGAGCCACACCCAAGGCCACGCGGCCTGGCCAGACCCTGCTCTGGCTCTGCGGGCTCCTGGACTCCTTGGCTGTGCAGGTGCAGGTGCAGGTGGGAACTCCCCCAGGGCCTTTCCCGGCCATCTTCAGTCCCACCTGCCAGGCCCCACCGGCTGGCCATCCTCCCACGGCTCCTGTCCGCCAGGTCTGCGGGGCCTGATGATCGCCGTGATGATGGCTGCCCTCATGAGCTCGCTCACCTCCACCTTCAACAGCAGCAGCACCCTGTTCGCAGTCGACGTGTGGCGGCGCCTCCGCAACAAGGCAACAGAGCAGGAGCTGATGGTGGTGGGCAGGTGCGCCGGCCCTTGCTTCCCTCCTTCCAGCAGCCCCTCCCTGCAGGCCGAGCCCCGCCCCTCTTTGGTCTCCTGCTGCTCTGGTTTCCCTGAAGACTCTGGCTGGGGTGGGACCCTGGGTTGCAGACAGGGCCCTGGGTTCTAGGACCAGCAGCACTCTCCTGTGCCCTTAGGTAAGCCCCTACCCCACTGTGGGCCACTCCACCCCTTCTGGAATAATGGGGAGG
Source organism: Oryctolagus cuniculus (assembly GCF_051225735.1). Classification (NCBI taxonomy): domain Eukaryota; kingdom Metazoa; phylum Chordata; class Mammalia; order Lagomorpha; family Leporidae; genus Oryctolagus; species Oryctolagus cuniculus. The sequence goes on along the minus strand of NC_142873.1, from coordinate 125,301,658 downwards.
GAGAAAAAAAATCTCTTCCCTGCCTCTTTCTTTTCTCTTGACTTGATCAACGGGGTGCTTGAGACAAGATGGCAAAGCTCTTGGGTTAGGACAGGTGAATGGTGCACAGGGGAGGGAAGTGAGCAAGCGGCTCCCTCCAGGGTCTCAGCCCAACCCCGGCTGCTACCCCCAGACACCCAAGAGGCTGCTCATTTCATCCCTCAGATCCACCTTGCATGTCCCCGTGCCAGGGTCACATAGCCCTGCCTCAGGGTGCTCACTGTTTAAGATGGAGCAACAGGGAACACAGAGAGGTCATGGCAGATTGTCTCCAGGTGACACAGAGCCTTGACACCAAGCCAAAGAATTGGAACTTCACATTGTAGGGGGCTGTTTTATGCTTTTAAAGGAGTAGCGTGGTGGCTGAGTAGTCTTGCTCTCCATAGGCTGGGGGGTTGTGGTTTCCATGGGGTTGATGCGCCCTCTCTGAAATCCTGGTTTTGTACTTTAAGCTTGGCTAACTGAGCTTCTGGACAGAGGTTCTTAGCTTCCCCCACCGTTGGATGCATGCAGACGTTCTGTGGATTAAGTAGATGTCATGTTCCTTCACACCCCTGCCTTTGCACTCACTGTCCCCTCCATGGGATCCTGACGGGGTCCTCCTGCCTGCTCAGATGTGCACCCCCAGCTCAGAGCAAGGAGAGACCAGCCAGGATCTGGCCGGAGGACGAGGGAGGGGATGAGTGGTAGGAGGAGCCACTTGGGTGGCCACTGCTCTGGTGGAGCCTGGGAGAAGGAGAAGGGGAGGCAGAAGACAGGTGTGCAAAGACATCTCAAAGGAAGCAGCCCCTGTCTCTTGGCACACTCTGTGGTCTCCATGCCACTTCTTTCATCAGTCAGTGGGATTTGGGCTCCATCTTGTGGCTATTTGTATCACTACATCAAGCCCTTGCAAGAAAAGTTTTCTGTTCCCACATCTGCACAAATCGTACATCAGGAGTACTTTAGGGATTTAGGCTCAGGCCAGGATGAGGAGGATGGGTTCCTTCCCTAAGCTCAGTGCCAACATCAAGGAGAGCCGGTGGGAGCTGAAGGAGCGTGGACAAGGCCTCTGCCCCGTGCAGGGTTGGGAATGAAAGAGAAGGAAAAGCTTCCCAAGCAGAGATCTGAGGCCTTGTACTGGGGCGGGTGGTGGAGTGAAAGGTATGGAACAAACCATGAGCAATAGGTGAGTGACATGATCTCGAAGGCGCCCGATGAATTCTGGGGGTTTGGATTGGGAATTCTTGTGTTCCGGGGCTTTAGCACTCTTGATTTCTGAACCTTAATATTTGGGATTCCGGCTTTCTGACCTTCTGTGCGTCAGTGACCACGCATCCCCAGCCCTTCGCCCTTCCCCCAGCCCTCGCCAGGCCTAGCCGAGGGTGCCCCACGGCGCGCTGTGCTCTCCCTGGCAGAGTGTTCGTGGTGTTCCTGGTGGTCGTCAGCATCCTCTGGATCCCTCTCATCCAGAGCTCCAACAGCGGGCAGCTCTTCGACTACATCCAGTCTGTCACCAGCTACCTGGCCCCGCCCATCACCGCCCTCTTCCTGCTGGCCATCTTCTGCAAGAGGGTCACGGAGCCCGTGAGTGCAGCGTACCTGTCCCTGCCCCTGCAGCACGGGGTCTGGAGCTCCCGCCGATGCTCTGGTCTTTGTGGCCGTCCGTCTCCCTGACCATAGCAACAGGTCTAGATTCAGTCACTGACTCAGGGCCGCTCCAGGAACGCAATGGTAGAATTCTTGGGAAGGTTGCTGAGCCCCCAGGGGGCAGAAATGACCTAACAAGCTAATGTACAAATGCTTAATGGCTGCTGGGGGCATCAAGCACAGCACTCAGCCTAGGGTCTCCTGGGAGGGCGTCAGGGTGGACTCCCTGGGTGAAGTGACACCTGAGCTGAGACCTGAGAGACCCACGGGAAGGAGGGATAGTGTGTGTGAGAGTGAAAGCAGGCTCGGAGCTCTCCAGAGTCCACGCTGTCTCCAGCGCCCTGCAGTTCTGTGCGTGAGCAAAACAGCGCTGGCAGGAAGGCAGCCAGGTGTGAACTCACAGCGGGGCCTGAGCACACATCACCCGCATGACCACGCTGCAAGCTGACAGGCCGGGAGGAAGCTAGGGCTCCCGGGACTGGAGAGCTGGTCCTTCCCCAGGAGTACATAGAACAGATAGGCCCGATTCTCCAGGCTGGGCCTTGGGCAGTGATGCCGTGGACACAACTCCACAAGGACATCGTGAGAGTTCACGTTCACTGCAGAGAAGATCTCAGAGTCTCTCCCTGACGGCCTCCCTAAGCCAGGTGATGAGCCCAGCACACAGCAAGACCTCGTCGTCCAATTCGGGTGTCTCTGCCCATCCGAGAGTTTTTGATGTCATGATCAGAATCTCACTTTTTCTTTGTTTTAAAGATTTATTTTATTTATTTGAAAGAGTTACAAAAAGAGGTAGAGATAGAGAGAGCGGTCTTCCATCCGCTGGTTCACTCCCCAGATGGCCGCAATGGCCAGAGCTGCACTGATCCGAAGCCAGGAGCCAGGAGCTTCTTCTGGGTCTCCCATGCAGGTGCAGGGGCCCAAGCACTTGGGCCATCTTCTACTGCTTTCCCAGGCCATAGCAGAGAGCTGGATCGGAAGTGAAGCAGCCGGGACTTGAACTAGTGCCCATATGGGATTATGGCGCTTCAGGCCAGGGCGTTAACTCGCTGCGCCACAGCGCCGCTCCCAGAATCTCACTTTTTAAAATATAAGTCATCCGAACAGGCACAGGAGCAGGTAACAGGTTAGGGGAGCTCTAGTGAAGAAAGCAAAATCTCTGTTCTTTCTGATTCTTCATAGCACAAAGGTGGCTGGGGATCCTGGTGTTCCCCATTTATTACACAAGCTTATTCCGCTGTAGCTGAATATCAAGTACCCACTCCTTGGTACTAACTAAGTCCACTGATCGTTGCCCAAGGGAGGACTCTCGGTTGGCAGGGTCAGGGGGTTGGTTCAGAGTCATTCTGACATGGAGCCCGGATTCAAATCCTGCTCTGCCTGCCAGACCTGGTACAGCCCCTGTCCCTGGCAGTACACCCCTTAGCTTGTCCCTAGGTCAGAGAAGGTCTCAGCATGGCTTGGGAGCTCACTCAGGGGGAAGCCAGTGGGAGACTGAGCGGGGGCAGGTGGCTTGCAGGGTCCTGGGGTCTTCCCTGGGTCCCACCCCTCTCTCCACAGGGAGCCTTCTGGGGCCTCATGTTTGGCCTGGGAGTGGGGCTTCTGCGCATGGTCCTGGAGTTCTCGTACCCGGCCCCGGCCTGCGGGGAGGTGGACCGGAGGCCAGCCGTGCTGAAGGACTTCCACTACCTGTACTTCGCGCTGCTCCTTTGCGGACTCACTGCCATAGTCATCGTCACTGTCAGCCTCTGCACAGCCCCCATCCCTGTGGAAAAGGCAAGTGGCGCTTCCTGCCCCGCCCAGTGCCGGGACAGCGCTTCGTTTGCTTGGTTCCGGTATCCCCATGGCCACGCACTTGTCCTTGGGAGGGAGAACTCGTGGGGCTGTGAATTCCCAAGCAGAAAGCAGCCCGTGCAATTCACAACCTCTCTGTGAGTGCCTGCTGTGTGTCAGGCCTTGTGCTCAGGTGCCATAGATGAGAGTCCCTGCGTGTGTCTGTCCCCAGGGCGAAGCAGGTGCCATACAATCCCTCCCCATGCAAAGGAGGACCAAGCTCAGTGGGAGGGGCCAAGCACAGAAGGGGAGGCAGTCACCCTGGGACTGGAGTGCACCCACAGAGTCTAACCTTGAAGAATGAATGGAGATTTTTGGGGGTGACTGGGGGAGAAGTGCCTGAGAAAACAGTCTTCTAGATGGAGGACTCTCACCTCTCCCAAGCTTCCTGGTTTACCAGTGACGCCCAGTCTTGTGAAGTCCTTTCTATCCTTACCCCCCGCATCAGCTGGCTGGCAGTGCCATGGATGAGCACTGCAGACTGAGTGGCCTCAACCACAGGCATTGGTTGCCTCTCAATTTGAGGAGGACGAGACCGAGGCGTCGACGGGGCTGGTTTCTTCCGAGGGCTCTCTCGATGGCTGTACATGTCTGCCTTCTCTCTGTGGTCACGTGAACTTCTCTGTGCCTGTCTGTGACCATCTCTTGCTTTAAGGACAGTAGCCATATTGGGTTAGGACCCATTTTAATGACCTCATTCAGTCTTCACTTTTTCTATTTTTAAGCGTGTATTTATTTATTCGAAAGGTAGAGTTACAGAGAAGGAATGAGGGAAAGAGAGAAAGAGATCTTCCATCCACTATTCAATCCCAAAATGGCTGCAACAGCCAGGGCTGGGCTGGTCCAAAGCCAGGAGCCTGGAATTCCATCCAGTTCTCCCACATGGGTGCAGGGGCCGAAGCACTTGGGCCATCCCCTGCTGCTTTCCCAGGAGCATTAGCAGGGAGCTGGATCAGCAGTGGAGCAGCCAGGACTTGAACTGGAGTTCACATGGGATGCCACCGTTGCAGGCAGTGGCCTACATGGCTGTGTCACAGTGCTGTCCCTTTTAATTTTATCTTTCAGACCCCATTTCCAAATACAATCACGTGTTGAGGCACTAGGGGTTAGGCCTTTAACACAGGGATTCTCAGGGGTGCAGTGCAGCCATAACAAAGGCCATGGCAGGTGTCAGTCCCTGAAGTACTGGGGGAATTCATTATCAGTGCCCCTGTGCAGGTGGCACTTTAGGGTTTGCAGCAGGACAGTAGAGCTCTGGTTTCACTGAGTCCCGCAGCAAGCAGACCACCCACTAGGAAGCTGCCTTCCTGGTGCCTCACTCCTGAACCAACCCCTCCTGCGCCTCCGCATCCAGATTCTCCCCCAGCATCTGCTTCTCACTCTCACATGGCCGGCCGGCCGTCTTTCCCAATCTGAGGTCCCTCGCTGGGTCCTGTTCTCCCTCAGTGACTGCTGCCTCCTTCTCCAGCAAACTTGTGCTAAGAGCGGTCTCCACTCCCTGCCCCCACTTCCCACCTCCTGTTTCTTTCCTAAGCCTCGGCAGCCTGGCCGCTGGCCCCAGCGGTCCTGTGAAATTGCTCTCGCCCAGCTCTCTGATAGCCTCTTTCCGGTGAAACAGGGGTTACCTCTCCATCTTCCTCCTGAGTTCCCAGGAGACGCAGGCACCACTGACCACTTCCTGTCCCCTGGTGATCGCTCTTCGGTTCACTTCCATGATGTTCTCCCTCCTGAGTATTTTTCTACCCTGCTCCTCACTCTTCTGACTTCATGGGCTTTGTTTGGTCCATGCCCCATAAAATATAAGTGATAACCCACCTGTGACCCATTACACTTCCCACTTTGCGGTGTCCTTGGACTAGGAACTCAACAGCGTTCTACAGAAACATGATGCTTTGCTTAATTCTTGATCTCCAGCCAAACTCCCCTCCCCCAAGATTAAAAAACTGCCAAATCTCATTGCCTCTTGGTGGCACAGAGACACAGCTCATATGTCACTACTGCCACACAGCACAAATGTAAGGCTCGCTGAGGGATGCAGACAGGAAAAGAAATGGCCCAAGCTCTCATGATCCCACTGGGAAGCCTGCTTGGGCTGGGCACAGCTGCACACACTCGGCCCAACATGTAGCAAACAACTGTGGGCCAGGAGAGCCTGGCTGGAAAGGAGCCGGTTCAGAGCTCACGGCTGGGTCCACCACCGCTGACATCAGCCGGAGAGCTGGCCGTGTTTCCCTCTGCCGAGTCCCCGCGAGGGAGAAGACGGAAAGCCAGCCGCAGAGTTGTCCAGCGGACACTGCTTTGCTTCTGCTCGCCTGGCTCCTCCAGACCCTGCAAGCTGGTCGTCACCTGTGTGTGCGTGCAGGTCCTCTCGCACTCCCCCCCAACACGCACTCCTTGTCCTTGGGAGGGGCCCCATTACCCACCTGATCATCCAGGGCAGGAGCAGGAGCCCTGGTAGCCTCTCCCCGCCCCCTCCCCTGGCACTTCAGTCACCCTGGTTAGGAGATTTTACCTCCTTGTTGGTCCTCAAGGCTGCTCCTGCCTGCCTATCACCCTACACACTTATTATTTCTTGCATCAATCCGGCAACAGCCTCCAGTCCTCAGTTCACTCCAAGAGACTTTTGAAAATCCCCTCACATCCGGTCTCCACCCCTGCCTAAAGTCCGCGGTGACTCTACATCGCCAACAACCAACTTTTTAAAAAAATCAGCTCTGTCACAGACCTTCCAAGCCTTTGTTATCAGTACTCACCCCCTGCGCAGCCTTGTGTCTCCCAGCCTGCGAGCTCCCTGGGGCCAAGGCCTGTGCCTGGCTCGGCTTGAATGCCAGTACCGGGCGGGACCCTGGCACAGGGCAAGTGCTCATGTTTCACAAACAGGGTTCCCACTGGGCCACTCGCTTGGCTCCCCGCCCTGGCCTTGCTCCTGGTGCTCCTTGCTGCTGCTCTGGCAGCCTCCCGTGAGCGGGACTCGCTTTGTCTGCAGCTTCTAGCCAGAGGGAGGGATTGCAAACACTGCCTGCTTTCCTCTAGCTCGCCCGCCTGACCTGGTGGACGCGCGACTGCCCCCACCCTGGCCAAGAAGAGGAGGCCTTGGAGAGTTCTCCGGGGAGATCGGAGAGGCCGGCAGGAGCGTGCCCTGCAGGAAGTGGAGCAGCAGAGAACTCCAGTCAGGGCAGGGAGAAGCCGGCAGGTAGGCTGGGGCCACACAGGGGAATGCACGGTGGACACAGACACCATGCCAGGGCCCACCAAGCCCCCGTTTGGGGTCATTGGGAATAGGGTCTCTGAGGAAGCCCCCAAAATATCACCCTTCCCATAATGCCCTTGAATTACTTGAGAAAAAACAGACAAATGAAGAAGGCAGATGGGGGTGAAAATATTGCCCTCATTACTGATAAAGCGTAGGACAAGAGATCTGGTTTATACCCCCGGGGAGGTGCACCTGCTAACACTGAACCCCAGGATTAGACAGACACTGCATCCAGTCACCTCCAGAACTGATCCAGGGCGCAGCCTAGCCTGTGAAGGAGGGAGGGACTAAGCAGGAAGGTCTTCTTTATCCTTCCCAAATCCACCTGAATGAATGGGCCCCGGGCAGAGAGCAAGAGGGTTCCACCTGCTGAGTTCCCTCCACATGGAAGGCTAGAGACACCCCTTCCCCCACAGACCTCAGCACCACTTTTATTAAGCATTTCTGTGTTGTGCGATTCTGTCCACAGCCACACAAAGCATGGTTGGCCCTCAAGGGTCAAGAGTGGCCACGTGTGCACGTAGCTGTGTCTGTCTCCACAAGGTTCCCCCACAGCCACCACACCCAGGGCTGTCTCCTGCAGCTGTTGATTTTGCCTCCTGGGGGTTTGCAACTGAGTTAGCATTGTCCATTCATCAAATTTCCTGCAAAACCATCTAGTACCTAATGTTGAAAATTATTATAAGATAAAACGTATCTATTTTGGACATGATACATAGGATTAGGTACCAACGAACAGTGGCATTATAGAGATTTCCCAACTATAAACTTCCCTAGGCAAATTTTCAAATTCAAAAAGTTAAATCAGTTCATTTGGTAAGTCCAAAGTCAGTTTCGCTTGGCCTTGCGGTTGACAGATGCCAGGCGAAGGAAACCCTGAGTGCAAGTCCTGCCTCAGTGAGAGGATGCCTCCACGGTGGGCGGGGGTCCTCTAGCAGCTGCTTTCTGCCTTTGGATTGGCCTAACTCCATCAGGACCTTGGACGATACCTCAGTTCTCGACCCAGATTCCGGCGTGTCGAACTTGGAATGATTCCAGCAGGTTCCAAGCATAGACAAGACTATCAGGGCATCGCTTGCTGAGCCATGCGGCTGGCAATGGCATGGTGTTCGGTGCTCAGGTCTTTAACCAGTTCTAGGGGCCCTGGGCTGTCCCTGAGGCCTGAGAAGGCTGCCAGCCTTACTGTGACTCTTCATTTTGCTTAAGACCCTGACTTGGGGGAAGCAGTCACGTGCCTAGAGCTGACGACCTGCTAAGTTCCAGAATCCCACCAAAATCTAAAGTTCACAGCTTCCTGTCCAAGCTGCAGCAGGCCAAGGCCAATGGTCCCCACAAAAAGCATCCAACATCAACACGCATACAGGCTCACTTCATAAGGCAGCCCCGAAGACCGAGTCACCCTCTCATCACTGAGCCCAGTTGGTTCTGGTGTATTTTGATTCGCAGAATGTAACTCCCTGTCTCTTCAAGTTTTGAGGCCCATGCTTCTCTCTACTGCGCCCATCACTGCAGTGACCCCTGTAAAACTTAGAGCTTGGAAGAGAGCAACCTAACAACAAAATAGCTACCGAGAGAGGGAGGACAGAGGGAGGGAAGAACCCCACAGGTGACTCCCCAGGGAAGAGAGAAGGGGACAGCTTAAGCGGTCCTTTCCACCACCGAACCCCAGAAACAGCAGACTCATAGTAGCAAGACCTTCTCCCCGGCTGGCCCCCAGGCCAAGGGGAAGTGCCAGCCCTGGAGAGCAGAGAGCAGCACCCGCTTCCTGTGGGTGCCTTGTTCTCAAAGGAGAAAAAAGAAGCACCTCTTTGGTTAAGAAGTCCAATGAGGGAAATTCATGCTCCTCCCCAAATCACCACCAAGGAGGGGTGAAAGGGCAGGGACGGGCTGGCACTGATGTGTGCAAATGCCCCTCCCCGCCGGAATGGACACAGCAGGAGCACGCCTCCCACTAGGCATGCAGTAGACATAAGCCAGGTGGTGTGAATTATTCCCAAATAAAGGGATGACAGAGTAGATCTAAAAGCAGCATATGTGTTCCAGGTTTTAGATGGATGTAGATTTACCGAGCTATTGCATAGCATTTGGTCACTGCTGCTGTGACACAGAGTCCCAGGGCACGTGAACTCACAGAGAGCCCTGTGCATCCTCTACCTCCAGGACCATTCTCAGAATCCAATGAGAGAGGTAGGCACACAGAGCTGGGGGTGAGCTGGAGCTGTGGAAGCAGCTCTGTGGCCCTGGGGCCTTAAACAGGTCTCCTCCCTCTGTTGCACCTTCACTGTTGCGCAATGAGGGAGCCAGATTGGATGGTACCCAGAGTCCTTGCTTCTCTGATGCCCTCTGGTTGCATTGGACTTACCAAGGACTACATTCTAAGGCCATTCAGATAATAAACCATCCATTCCTAGTGCATTCTTTTCCATCACAGTGAAAGGGTTTTATATTATTTTAATATGCTATGTGCTAACTTTAAAACATTTACTTTCTCTTTGTTTTTTGGTGAATTGTACCTCCTTCTAATGCTGCCCACACTGGGGAGACGGTGTGTGCCTCACTCAGCCTCCTGCACAGTGAGGGCACTTTATTCACCAGATCCTCATGCCCGGCTCCAGCCATGATGCTTTTCAGAGCGCTGTCAAGTCTCTGTCCCCATCTGACGCTCAGAAAACCTGGAGCTCAGCAGGGCATCTGTCGTGGCCGCATTTGGGAGAGAAGAACCTGCAGCTCAGAGGAGCCGAGTGATCTGGGTGCGGCCTTGGTCAACCCAAGGCGGAGCTGGCCCTGCCTAGCTCAGGCAGTGCTCCTTCACGCTCTGAATCTGGGCGAACTGCCTTATGCTCCGTCCTCAGCACGCATCCCTTGCAGTGATGAGATGCATTCGCTGTCTGGCTGTAGTCAGTGCTGTCTGGAGCCGGCCTTGGCACCTGCCTGGGCTTCGCAAAAAAGGCCACCCCCCCACCTCCTGGGCATCCTCACCCCTTTCTTTGGTTTCTCATCATCTCTCCTCCTGCTCTCTCATTTGCCTCTCCTCCCAATTTCCCTTCCCCCTCTGGCTTTTCTCCTCCAGCCCCACACAGGTCCTGGGGAAAGCTGCTCTGGGGCTGGTTCTGTGGGCTCTCCCGGGCCCCAGAGCAGACCCTGAGTCCATCAGAGAAGGCTGCACTGGAGCAGAAGCTGACCAGCATCGAGGAGGAGCCACTCTGGAGAAGCATCTGTGATGTCAACGCCATCATCCTGCTAGCCATCAATGTCTTCCTCTGGGGCTACTTTGCATGATTCTGCAGCCCTGTCTAGCTAAGGTAGATACACGTGGCCCAAGCCTGACCAGCCACAGAGACAGGCTGTCTACCTGCTCGCTGTCCAGGCCAGAAGCTACAGAGGCTGAGACTACAAGAGCCCCTGAGGAGCATCTAACCAACTGCTCACTTGACAAGTGCAGAAATGCGGGCCAGAGAGAGCACTCAGTGTGCTCAGGGTCACACAGCCAGACTCACCCTGGGTCCAGGGACTCCAGCTCTCCATTACATTGTCTCACATTCCTACCTCTGTTAAGACGACTTAGGAACTCTTACAGTATGTGTGTCTTGAGGTTAGAAAAGTGGAGTCTACAAGAAAAGAAGTAGCAAGAAATTTGCAAAAATCCAAATGCTCCCTGTTATTCCCTACTCCCCTTCCTCTGCCTCTACATCTTCTCTGATTTTAAGCTCCAGGAATCTATTTGCAGCACATGTATACTGTGGAGGGCTTTTTGTTTGTATTGGTGTCTCCTTAGTGGTGGTTGTCAGAGCCAAAGGAGTAAGAGGCCAAAGATGGAATTAAATATGGTAGCGGCTGGTATTTGGGGCAGGAGATTCTTGAACAATGGACGGTCCTTGCCCCTATCCAACTCCAGCTCTTCCTACTCTCAAATTCAAACATGCACAAAGCTGCACCATACCACAAAGTCCTAGGATTGAGTGGTAAAGAGATGACTTGTTGAAAACAAGAGGAATCAAGGCCCAGCACTCTGTACTTAAGGGTAAGACCAGCAGGAGGCAGCATAGACAACCTAGGAGCCTCCGCTTCTGGCCTGTTGCCTCTCTCCCTTTGCCTGCCAGGCACCCACATTTAAGTGTCCCCTCTCCAGGAAGCTGTCCTAATGCCCCGGGTGGGTCAAGCTCTACTACTCTCACCATGCTTGCACCTGCCCCATCACAGAACTGATCACATGTTTTCTCCTTCCTATACTGAGTGCTTGAAGGGGCAGGGCCCAAGGACCGCTCCCAAGTGACTTTGTACCCCAAAAATAAGAAGCGTTCAACAAATACATGTCCAATTAATCATTTCTCCAAGGACTTTTTCGTGTACTTTGGGCTGTGGCTGGCTGGGTAGTGACTTTCGGGGACCTTACATTGGCATTTAAACAACTGTGTCTTGGATACTAGAATGAGACCACCGTGGGAATGTCCCTTTCTTCTTCCAGCTGCCTAAGCTGTGCCTGCTCTCATCATATCTCTTTAATGCTATCTTTGATGATCATTTCACACTAATCACTAATACAATTGGATGCCAACAAAAGTCTGTGTCTTTGAGGTGTAGCTGATTCCATGAATAGCTCCTGTCACTGCTGCCTCCAAATTCTGGTTTCTAGCTGCCTGTTTCCTCACTGTGCCTTGTGCCAGGTGACTGCTCTCCCCATTGTCCCCCGCTGGCCTGCACTGAGTACTCAGCCATCGCCCTGATTTCCCCACAGCTGTGCGCACACATCACTTGTGTGCAAAGGATTTTGCTGAAAGTTTGGGAAGGGGAAGAATTTTACAACATAGAAGCACAAATTAAAACGAGATATTTTGGGGCCGGCGCTGTGGCTCACTTGGTTAATCCTCCGCCTGCGGCACCAGCATCCCACATAGGTGCCAGATTCTGTCCCAGTTGCTCCTCTTCCAGGCCAGCTCTCTGCTGTGGCCCGGGAGTGCAGTGGAGGATGGCCCAAGTGCTTGGGCCCTGCATCCACATGGGAGACCGGGAGGAAGCGCCTGGCTCCTGGCTTTGGATCCGTGCAGCACTGGGGGTAGCGGCCATTTGGGGAGTGAACCAATGGAAGGAAGACCTTTCTGTCTCTCTCTCACTGTCTATAACTACCTGTCCAAATAAATAAATAAATAAATAAACCTGTTTATTTTAAAAAGTCCCTTGGCAGCCTGCTATGAGAATTTCTCACAGAGTCCTCCTCATTCTCCAAGCTCCACCCTCCTGCCTTGGTTCTCAGCCCCTTCCCTCCCTGCTGAACTTCCACTCCACTCCAGACCCATCTCAAGTGGCTCAGAGATTCATGCATGTGTGGGTGACTGCAGGAGGGAGGGCCACCCCCATCCCTACTATCTTTGCCTGGTTAGCTCCTACTTGTTCATCACACCTCAGCACTCAAGTCCCTTCCTAGGGGAAGCCATATTGTCCCATTCATGATCTCACCACAGCCACCTGCATCCCAAAGCAGATGAGTCCCCAGCAGCCAATACACAGGCCCCCTGACTTGACCCTCAAAGCATGGGTCTGAGCGTATACTGCTACATTTGTGTGATTATTTCATTCATGTGTATCTCCTCCCTAGATTGTGAGCTCCCCACCAAATCCTCATCACCAGAGAGGATTCTGACACATGGTAGGTGCTTAAAAAATGAGTTGTATGAATAAATGGAAGGAAAGAACGAATGAGTCAAAGAGCATCTTAGCAGAGGAAACCAGATATTCAAAATGCAGAAGTAGGGAAAACCATGACACAGCCAGGAATAAAATAGCTTAAGCTGTTTGGAGTGGATAGTGTGTGTGGGCAGGGCCTCTGCCAGTCCTTAGTGAGCAAAAGGCTTCCCACTGGGCAGATACAGCTCGGGTTCCTTCCAGCCCCCATGCCCTGTGGCCAGCTGCAGTCGCACATGCATGATAAGCAGCTCTGAGTGTTGGGGAGGGGCCGGTGCAGGCCTGGAAGATGAGGTTCCATGCTGAACTTGGGGCTTCCTCTCTTCCCTGGGTCACCTTCACAACCCCTCAAATTTTCCCTCTGTTCCTGGTGTCTCCTCTTTCCGTTGATCCCATGTACTTTAACAAAAGTGATCCTTCCTCAATACAAATCTTATATTTTGCATATTTCTTATTGAAGAATCTCTATAAACCATCTTTTCTTGCATGATATGAGGGCCCTGTAAAAACTGCTAGAAACATCCCCAGAGTTTAGACCTTTGATCCCATTCTCTACTCCAGTCAAAGAGAGGTTGTTTTGCACAGGGGTTAAGAGCAGGGACCTGGAAGACTGACCTGTTGGAACCAAATCCTAGTTCTATCTTTCAATAACTACATGATGTTGGGAACATTGCTTAATTGTTTAACTTCTCTGTCCTAGATTTTTTCATCCACAAAATGGAAAGGATAATTACAGCTACTTCATAGGATTATTCAGAGGTTTGAATGAGTTAATTAAAATGAAGTATTGAAGAGTTCCTGACACATAACTAAAGCACTTGACGACCATCAGCGATTCTTAGTGCTCTTAGTAGCAGGTGAGATGAGCACGCAAGGAGACAGGACGCGACACGGCAAGGGTATTTCAGTGCTAGCATAACAAGCTGTCAGAGCAAAGAGCAGGGAGCAGATGCTTCTATCACAGAAATCAGTAAAGGGCATAAAAGAAGTGACCATTGCCGGACTATGGAAAATGAATGGGGGTTTTCTAGAATAGGTCATGAGAGGTAGGACAGCATGTAGGAAAGTTGAGGATACAAAGCGCATAATGAGTTTCCATAAAATACAGATACTATTAGTCCTTTGCGACCATCAATTGGATGTATTTATTTTCCCCTTACAAATCCTATTTGTAGCCTCTTACCTCTAAGGCAGAGCTGTGAGGTTTACTGGGCACTCGGCCACGGGAGAGGGGCTGCCAGCGCCCACACCCCTGTGCACTCACTCTGCCTTTTGGCTGAGACTTACAGCTGAAACCCCCTTCAGAACTTTCCTCTGCTACAGAAAACGCTCAGCGCCTGCTCCTGCCTGCATACGACAGGCTGGACGCGGTGGGAGTTAGCGCACCCAGGAGCAGCCGTAAACCAGTAGTGAACAAGGGTGTGAGAACACGCATGGTCCTTGTCCACGTCCACAAGTGGGACACCTTGGAGGCTTGTTCTAGGATCCCCACCCCCACCCCCCTCGAATCCTCAGAGGCACTGGGACCCAGCTGCCCAGAGCACTAATAGGTGCATCAGGTGCCCGGTGAGGCTTCCTTCCCCTTCCCTGTCTCAGTTCCCCCTTCCCTGGGGGTGTTTCTTGGGATCCTCTCCCAGATAAACTGCTGGCGCCTGGTCTCACCCGCTGCTTCTGGAAAACCACACCGTGACAGTCAGCTGGCCGGAAATCAGACTTAGAATTGGGGCTTTGCAGAATGAAAAGGGGCAAGGCCTGCCGCCTTCCGCCCTTGGAGTCTTCTCCGCGGGGACAGCGCTCCCTCGTCTCTACCTTCAGGCCTCAGCCCCACTGCGGGCAGTGCAGAGGGGTTCTGGATGGCAGGGCTCCAGACAGACCGAGGGGCAGACAGAGCCTCTGAGGTCTCCTTGGGTTTGGAGGTTTCACAACCCAGATTCCTCCCATTTTGTCACTGCATGTTACAAATACCACATCACGGGCCGCACCTTGTTCTAGGCACTGGGGTGCGGTGGTGTCTGTGTCCACGTTTTGGAGCTCTCTAGTCCTCCAGCGAGGCTCTGAGTTCTCTGAGGACCAAGCTATTTCTCCTTAACTGTTACGATGGAATCAGAGAGGCATTGGGGTGGGAAGGAAAAACCCGCGAGACTCGAGTCTGGATCCCGGGAGGAACGCCAAGAGCTTTCTTTTTGGAAGGTGGAGAGGTTGTAGGTGGGCTGGCGGGGGAGGGGATTTAGAGGCCCACGACAAACTGCAGCAGTGCAGGACGCTCAGCGGACCTCAGGGGCCAGCTCAGCAGACCCCTGTATCTCACACAAGAGGAAACTCGAGTCTTCTGGAGGCGGAAGCGCCAGCTGAGGTCAGAGGAGCAATGACGGCCGCCCAGGTCCTCGGAGTTGGAAGTGTGTCCCGGGTGGTGGGCAAGCCGGTGTGGCAGGGGAGGGGCTGAGGCGAGGCTGACCTTTCGAAGCCTCTGTCACCACCAGGCCCTGGACGCGTCCACTGTGGGCACACAGGTCACAGGTACATTTGCATCTTCATAAATGTAACACTTGCACTGCTCGAAGAGGCCCGAGGTCTGCATGTCCGGTCCCCCTCCCCCATCCCACACCACTGTTCACGTGACTCCCTCTTTGCCTGAAATGTTCACCTGTGCCCTCCTTCCCTTCCAGGGATCGTCTCTTCCTGCCAACCTTTCCTGCAGCCTCTCACAGCTACCCAAGTTGGCTGCGGTCCTTCCTCTGGCTTCTGGGGGCCCCTGGGCTTCTACCGTAGCCTGTGTTCACATTTCCCTCTCCTGCGTCACTGTCTGGTGCTCTTTGAAGGTAGGCATTGTGCTTTTCCAGGGATTGCACAGCACCAGGGCGCTCAGCAAATGTCCAATGAGTGAGGGAATGAATGTGTGCCTGTTAGATTCATTCCATAGGATATTTAAAAAGATATATTTATTTATTTGAAAGTCAGAGTTATAGAGACAGTGACAGAGAGACAGAGAGAGAGGGAGATCTTCCATCCGCTGATTCACTCCCCAAACGGCCGCTTTGGCTGGCACTGGGCTGATCTGAAGCCAGGAGCCTGGAGCTTCTTTCGGGTCTCTCACATGGGTTCAGGGGCCCAAGCACTTGGGCCATCTTCTTCTGCTTCCCCAGGCCATCAGCAGGGAGCTAGATTGGAAGTAGAGCAGCCGGGGCTAGAACCAGTGCTCATATGGGATGCCAGCACTGCAGGTGGTGGTTCTACCTGCTATGCCACAGCGCCGGCCCCCATTCCATATTTTAACTCCGCCATAACCAAGAGGAAGGATGAGGAATCCAGTGCATGGACTGCAGAGTGTCAAGGCTGTACCAGGTGTGAGGTCTTATCACACTCCTACAGCTCCTCCAGGGTGGCAGACAGACATCGCTGCCTTTTCAGATGGGCCAATGGTGCCCCCATGTGAACTGGAGGACAGCACCAGAGAACTAAAAGCCAGGCAGCCTCTTCTACCTTCCAGCAACTCCCTCTTCACTTCAGAACGCAAAGCTGCTTGAGGAGTATCAGAGAGTAGCACTAGTCCACCAGGTGTACCGTAGCTGCCCCAGTCTCGGGGCAGCACATCAGCCTCTGTGACGCTTCTCTGAGTTTCCACCTCCACCTCACTCTCTCCTCCTTCATCAAGGCCCTGTTCTCAGGCTCATGTCTCCCCTGGCCCTAGGGGGTGACATGCTTGCAAGTCCGATGGCCAGCTGGCAGTCACCCATGACAGCTACAACCACCTCCCTACAACTTTTCAGAGCTTCTACCCCAACCCACCTCCCCCAGGGCACAGAGCAGAGGTGAAGACCTGCGCCCCAGCTCAGCTTTGGTGCCGCTTGCTTTGAGACGTCACCCCCACCTCATATGTGCTCCTCATCCCTAGTAGAAGGAGGGGCAATGTCTTGAATCTGATGAGATGGACTATCAGGACCCTCCCAACGCTGGCATTGTGTGTGCCCTGTTCCATTCCACCCTTCTCTGCTTGGGGTAGGGCACGGGGCAGGGGGTTGGTGGTGTTGGAGACGTTCAGGGAAAGTCAGCCACAGGCCTGCTTGAGTGGTGACAGCACAAATAAGATGCCGAGAAGTTGTTTTCAGAGGGTAAAGTGGGTTTGCCATTAGCAGTAACAACGATAAGCAGTAGCTTTCGACTGCGGAAGGATGGTGTCTAAAAACAAACTGTGCTCTCGAAAATATCAGGCTGTAATGTTTTTGAAGCAATTTGCAATTGAGCATAGCCTACAAAGGGCCCAGTTTAACGTGTGAGACTCACAAATGTGTCCCTGGGTATGAGCGTTCACATCAGGAGGTGATGGAAACCTCTAGGAGCCCAGGCAAAAGCAGTTGTTGGTTTTCCATTAACCTGGAACAAGTGTCTCTCTAGACTTGTAGCTGTAAGTAAGATTACAGCTTCTGTTCTCAGGGCAAAGAGTTGGGAGGATTTAAAGGTTATATATAAATATAAATCCTAGAGACTTAAATTGAGGTAGTCACAGTTTACTTTCATATTTCAAAATCAAACCTCAGCTTTAGCTAAGATTCACAAAGTAGAAATGTCAGACTTCTTACTGTGATCTTTTTTTTTAAGATTTATTTTTTAAGATTTATTATCTGAAAGAGTTATACAGAGAAAGAAGGAGAGGCAGAGAGAGAGAGAGAGAGATCTTCCATCTGTTGGTTCACTACCCAGTTGGTACAATGGTTGGAGCTGTACCGATCCAATGCCAGGAGCCTGGAGCTTCTTCCAGGTCTCCCACACTGGTACAGGGGCCCAAGCACTTGTGCCATCTTCTACTGTTTTCCTAGGCCATAGCAGAGAGCTGGATCAGAAGTGGAGCAGCCGGGCCTCGAACCAGCGCCCTTATGGCATGCTGGTACTGTGGGTGGCGGCTTTACCAGCTGCGCTGCAGCACCAGCCCCACTGTGATCTATAAAAGTCACCACTTTCACTTCAGGGCAGGGGGGCTTTATATTCTATCTTCTGAGTACAACTCAAGAGTTTGGGTTCATGTCTCTGTGTGGTTTGTATGTAAATTTTTGAATTAAACAGGTGCAGAATGGGAAGGAGCCTCAGAAGGGAGCCGGTGCAGCCTGTCTGGGCTCTTCAGTGCAGGTCAGGATCTCTCTGAGCCGACTCGCTGACAGCTAAGGCAGCCCTCTGCGGGCACACTCCAGTAGTGGGGGAAGGACTCCTTCCTGAGACGCAGCACTCATCACTGGGCCACATTGACAATTGGCAAGTTCTTCCCAGGACTGGTGTTGTGGTGCAGAGGGTTAAGTCACCGCGTGGGATCCCATATGAGCCCCGCCTGGGAAAGCATCAGAAAATGACCCAAGTACTTGTGGACCTGCCACCCATGTGGGAGGCCTGGATGGAGTTCCAGGCTCTTGACTTCACCTGGCCCAGTTCCAGCAATTGTGGCCATTTGGGGAGTGAATCAGAAGATGGAAGATCTCTCTCTATCTCTCACTCTCTCTCTCTCTCTAGCCATCCTTCTCTCTCTGTAACTCTGCCTTTCAAATAAATAAATCTTTTGTTGTTAAAAAGAAAAGAGGCCGGCACCACGACTCAATAGGCTAATCCTCCGCCTTGTGGCACCGGCACACTGGGTTCTAGTCCTGGTCGGGATACTGGATTCTGTCCCAGTTGCTCCTCTTCCAGTCCAGCTCTCTGCTGTGGCCCAGGAGTGCAGTGGAGGATGGCCCAAGTGCTTGGGCCCTGCACCCCATGGGAGACCAGGAGAGGTACCTGGCTCCTGCCATCGGATCAGCGTGGTGCGCCGGCTGCAGCACGCCGGCCGCAGCGGCCATTAGAGGGTGAACCAATGGTAAAGGAAGACCTTTCTCTGTGTCTCTCTCTCTCACTGTCCACTCTGCCTGTCAAAAATAAGAAAAAAAGAAAAGAAAGAAGTTCTTCCCATTACTGGTTAAACTCTGCATCTGGGACAGGCGTTCGGCACAATAGCTAAGATGCTGCTGGGGATGCCCACATCCCATATCCTGGTGCTTGGTTCAAGTGTCAGCTCTCCTGCTTCAAATCCAGCTTCCTGCCAATGCACATCTTGGGAGGCAGAGCAATGACTCAAATGCTTGGGTCCCTGCCACCCTCACAGGGGTCTAGGCTTGTGTCACAGGCTCCTGGCTTTGACTTGGCCTAGCTTCTGGCTTCTGCAGGCATTTGGGGAGTGAACCAACAAATGGAAGCTCTCTCCATCTCTATCTCTGTCTTTGTCTTTCCAATAAAGTGAAAATAAAAATTAAATAAACTGCATCCATGCAGTTTTTAACCATTTATACAAACAATATAAAAACAACTCATATGAATCATTTACTGCAAAATTACATCCCCACTGTTTGTTCCACGTCAGTCATCACCACTCCAGCATGTTGATCATAAGCAAGTGAAGAATAAGTCAGAGAGATGAAATAACACGTCCAAGGCTTGCCACTTGGTGGCCAAATTGGTCCTTGACTCCAGACTTAGGATTCTACTACATTCAGCCCTACTCTCATTGCACTGCTCACTACTGAAGCATCCTTTGTGAATGTTGTGAGTTTCTAGGATCATTGAACACTTAGAACAATCTGCAGTGCAAATAGAAGTCAATCGAATAAAGGAGACAGGCAAGTAAGCACACTATCACAGAAGGACTGGAATTACAAGCACACACGAAATACTTTGGCAACCAGAGAAAGGAACAACGGATTACCTGGTAGAATTGGGGAAACCATCACAAAAAATGACATTTAACTTGTATTTTGACATTTAACTCTATTCTGTGAGTAGCGATTTCAGTGTAGAGAAACAATGAGCTAAAATTCAAACAGAAGAAACAGTGCCAAGCAAGATGAGTGGGTAAAAGTGTTTGGCATTTTGTGGATAGCGTAAGGTACTTGGTGTGGCTGAAGCACAGGAATGTGGGAGTGAACCTAGAAGAGCTTGGAGACAGGACAGAGGTGCTACTGATGACACTGAATGCCACTACAAATTGGGTGGCTTGGAATTGGACTGAGTTGGAGAGAGTAAGGGCAATGAATACAACCAAGCAGCACCATATTTATTAAAGAAAGACATTCTGGCAAAAGGAAGAGACTAAATCGCAGAGGCAGAGACTGCTAAGTGACGGCCACGTAGGAGGTTGTTGCAGTAGCAGTTCAGATGGAAAGGGGAGAGCCCATCCACAGCTGTGTGGATCCACAGATCTCTACAAACAACAAACACTGCCCGGATGACATTGTGATATATTCTACAACGTGGATGAACCTTGAAACCACTATGCTGGGTGAAATAAGTTAGATGCAGAAAGTCAAATGTCATGCATTTCCATTTACAGAGGTCCCTAGAATGGGAAATGCAAAGAGACAAACTAACACTGAGGTTACCAGCAGACCGGGAGAGGGGCGAGAGAAGATATACTGGTAGTGGGCCCAGAGTTTATGTTGTCAATGATGCAAAACTTTGTGAATACAGAGGCAATGAGCATACAACACTGTAAATGTATCTAATGCCACTCAATTGTACACATAAAATGGCTAAAATTATAAATATTATGTTAATCTTTTTTTAAAGATTAATTTTATAAATTTGAAAAGCAGAGTTAGAGACAGAGGAAGAGACAGAGATAGAGATCTTCCACCTGCTAGTTCACTCCCCAAATGACCTCAATAGCTGGAGCTGGATCAGGCTGAAGACTGGAGCCAGGAATTCCCTCAGGGTCTCCCATCTGAGTGGCTCAAGTGTTTGGTCCATCTTCTGCTGCTTTCTCAGGTATGTTAGCAGGGAGCTGGATCGGAAGTGGTACAGCTGCGACTCAAACCCACACCCAAACAGCCTGCCAGCATCATAAGCAGTGGCTGAGTCCACGGCACCACGATACTGGCCCCAGTATAGTGTATATTTCATCACAGTTTTTTTTAAAAAGGATTGAAGGGTAAGCAGGGATGTGCTAAATAAAATAAAACAAAATGTTAATAGAATCTTAAAAAATGAATAGGAAGCATGGAAAACTAACAAGTCTGACAACATAAGCATGCAGTGGCAAAATATGGGATTGGGAGGGCAGGGATGGACAGATAGGAGTATGAACATCTGTCTTCTTGCAATGGACATAGTCAAGAGACTGTTGAAAGTAGATGGGGCAAGAAATAAAGGTTTCAGTCAATTACTAAAGTTACAAATGTTATCAATGAAATACGAGTAGGAGAAAAGGGGGAAAGGCAGTAAACATCCAAGTTTCATCTTTCAGTGTGGAGGGTGGTCTTGCCTTGCCTAAGTTAAGGTAACAGCTAAGGGCCGGCGCCACAGCTCACTAGGCTAATCCTCTGCCTGTGGCGCCAGCATGCCGGGTTCTATTCCTGGTCGGGGCGCCGGATTCTGTCCCAGTTGCTCCTCTTCCAGTCCAGCTCTCTGCTGTGGCCCAGAAGTGCAGTGGAGGATGGGCCCTGCACCCCATGGGAGACCAGGATAAGTACCTGGCTCCTGCCTTTGGATCAGCGTGGTGTGCCGGCCGCAGCGGCCAGGCCATTGTGGGGTGAATGGAGAAGAGACCTTTCTCTCTGTCTCTCTCTTTCACTGTCCACTCTGTCAAAAAAAAAAAAAAAGATAACAGCTAAGGGCATAATGTCTAGAGTTATGAAGGCATCCACCAGAACACTGGGGCAGACCATTCAAAGGAGGCTGTCCCTTAGTACCTGCAGTGGGGGGCAAGGAAGGGGAACTTGATTATCATCATAAGCTGTACTGCACTGTTTGTACCAGGAGATTATATTGCTCTGATTTTTAAAAATTAGAACAAGTACAAAAAGACAACCACCTTTGAATGAGGGCCTGAATTAGGACAGTAGCAGTGAAGAGGAGTGTGAGGACTGGGCGTAAAAGGCATTTCTGAAGTAAACTGCAGGGCTTGCTGACTCTGGGGGAAACAGACCAAGAACAAGTCACAGGGTTCAGACCTCGAGGGAAGATGGCTTAACGCATGGAGGTACAGGAACTAGATTTCATCTTGAGAAGGAAGTAAAAGTGAATTGATTTAAGCACGCTGATTTTCAGGTACGCACTGGATATTCCACTGGCAATGCCAAATAGTTATTTATATCTGCGCATCTGAAAGAGATTAGGGCTGTAAACATTTCCTATAATTCTTGATTGGGAAAAGCACAAAGTAAACTGCCCATAGCAAAATCCATCAAAACTTATGCATTTTCTTTTCTCTCTCCTGCTACCCAGCAGTGTCTGCTGATAGAGTCAGGTGATGCTCGTGGCTTCCTCATAGACCCAGCTGTCAGCCCTGAGCTTCCGTGTCGGCAGTGGTGGTGCTGTCCGCTGGTGTGAACAACTTTTGGAATACAGAAATACTTGAGACTTTCTTTTGTGGGTGAAGCTAGGAGGGTGGAGCTGCTCTTCGTCCTGTCACATTTCTGCAAGCTGGCTTGGCTTACAGGTGCACATGTTGCAACAGGACTGGGTGCTGCAGGAAGGGAGGCAAGGAAAGGGAGAGGGGCTGTCAGATCCCTCCTGCCAGGGAAGACCTGTCGCCTCAGGTGCCAGCAACACTTCAACTGGCAGCCTCAGCAGCCCTGATGGCGCCGCACCTGCACAGCCTCCTTGCCAATGGCCCCACCCTTCGGGGGCAGTCCATATCCAACAACTCGTAAGTAACAGTAAAGACATGGCCATTCTGGCCCAACAGGACATTAGCCCAGAGCTCCCTATGGGTGTGGCTGAGGCTGCTGTCAGCTTGTATGTCCGACCAACCTCCCTTCCTGCCCATCCCTTTGCCCCCCGCCCCCGCCTTCCCCCCAGTGGTCTGGGTGCAAGGGTAGTGTCTAATGAACACCCTGCCCACCAAACTCCAAGTCCTAAACGGCTCAGCAGCCTCCTTGGACTGCCTGCCTGTGGCGTGGTAGGTGCAGCTTTGTTAGGCTCTTCAGCCTAGCTCTTTGCAGATAGACCCTGACTGAATGACTGCCTTTTCTATGGGCACTGGTGAGGCGCTACTGCCTATTTTCTATTTCACAAGACAGAACAGTAACGGGCCTCAATTAATTTAGATGGGCAAGTCACAACAAGACAATCATGTGTTCAGCAAACAACTCCATGCAAACTGCCCCCAAAGAACCCCATAGCAAAGCCCATTAAACCTTATGTGTTTTACTTTCTGTCTCCTGCAACCCTGAAGTGTTTGCTGACATTTGAAGTTGGGTAATAATCATTGACCCCTAGCCATGTTTCTGAATCCTCAGCCAAATTCATGGCTGTCCCATTTTCTGAGTCAGATGTTCTTATCAACTAACCCATTCTAAATAACCTTGCTTCTAGATATAAAAGAGGAGGAAAAAACAAACATCGTTCAGCTTCAGAATCACAAAACTGTTAGAAAATGTTCCCAATGGAAACACTGAGTGGTCACGCAAGATTTTGTTAATAAAAATCAACGTAGTTGAGATGTTCTTCCCGGAGAGTCGCTGCGGGTTTCCTGCTTCAGCAGTGCTGGGACGGACCCGGCGCTCGACCCCTGCCCCAGGCGGCTGGTCAGAGCCAGCCCGCGGCCACCTTCTCACAGCGCTCGGGGACGGCCCCCAGGCCCGCCACAGCTCCAGCTCCCTGCAGCCTCCGCCTCTGCGTCTCAGTCGCCTGCCATGACGACCGCGTCTTCCTTGCAGGTGCGCCAGAACTACCACCAGGACCCGGAGCACGCCATCAACCGCCGGATCCACCTGGAGCTCGACGCCTCCTGTGTCGACCTGTCCATGAACGTGTCCATATTCTCCTTTCAGTCTTACTACTCTGACCGTGATGATGTGGCTTTGGAGAACTTTGCCAAATACTTTCTCCACCAGTCTCATGAGGAGAGGGAGCCCGCTGAGAAACTGATGAAGTTGCAGAACCGGCGAGGGGGCCGAATCTTCCTTCAGGACATCCAGAGACCAGAGTATGATGACTGGGGAAGTGGGCTGAATGCAGTCGCGTGTGCACTGCACTTGGAAAAAAGTGAGAATCAGTCACTATTGGAACTGCACAAACTGGCCACGGACAAAGGTGACCCCCACTTGTGTGACTTCCTGGAGACGCATTACCCGAATGAGCAGATGAAGTCCATCAAAGAATTGGGTGACCACGTAACCAACGTGTGCAAGGTGGAGGCCCCGAATCTGGCATGGCGGAGTTATCTCTTTGACAAGCACACCCTGGGACACAGTGCTAGTGAGAGCTAAAGCCTTAGGCTAACTTCCCCGGCAGTGCCCCTCGGCAGTGCGTGCATGTTGGGGCTACTTTTACCTTTGCTAGACATTGTACCAAAACATCCACTTGCGTACTTTAATTTGTACCATTCCTTCAGATAATGAAAGTTGGTCCCCCCCACCCCACCCAAAATGTACGTACTTAGGATGAATGGCATGAATCGAATGATTCACAACTAGTGGGAAGATGCTCAATCAAAATGCGAGGGGATTTATTTTCTTAAAATTTTGTTTTCATGTGTTTTTTGGTTTTAACTATGTATATTTCCTATATAACAAATTATGAAGCTCAGTAAATTAAGCAGAGAACATCTTCCATCCCATTCAAATTACTCTAAGGAACACATAGATTACTTTAACAATGACAAAGCTGCATAAACCTTTAAATAAAAAGGATTTCAAATGAATTCAATCTTCAAAATTACGGTGGTCCGATGGAAGTAACTAGCATGTACTGAGTGCTTACCACACGCCGGTTGCCATGCTAAAGTATGTGAGGTGGAGTATCTGGTTCAGTCCTCCCAACTCGCCTGGGAGAGCCCCTGAGTCCCGTGGGAATGCTGCCTCTCTTAGCTGTGAGTGCAGCAGCCCTGGGCTACGTGTCTCTCTCTCAGATATAGAAATGGAGATCCAGAATGCTTCTGCCCCTTGCTGCCAACTCACACAGCTGGTGCACACCCCTCAAACTCAGCTGGTACGATCAAGCCCCTGGCTTTTACTGCGCCACACTGAGTACTTCCTACTCTATCAGGAGAGAATCGATGTGGCAGCACAGCGCCGTCCTCACTGCAGCGACTTCCTCTCCCTGTGTTCCAGCTGTTCCTTTTGCCAGTACCATCTTTATGCGCATCTCTGCCTACTGAAGTTCACGTGTCTTTCAAGGCCTGGCTCAGATGTCTGCACCAGTTTCCCTGGATCCTCCCTTCCTCTAGCAGAATTAACCCTATCTGCCCTTTTGTCTCCACAGTATTCTCTACCTGGCATAGTTCGTTTTACCAAGATGGGATAGTAACAGCCTTCAAAAATGTTTAATGAAAGCAGCTCTAGCATTCACACAATATTGAGAATATGCAGTTATCTTGTTCCTTGAAACAGAAAGGAGCATTTTATACTCACGTACCCACTTCTCATCTTTTTCTTTTTTCACTCTTCCCTCAGCCTCTAGAGTTTGTGTGTGTGTGTGTATACACCGTATTTTCCAGATTGAAATACAACTCACCTGTTTCATTCACCTCAGGACTCTAAGTCCCTCAAGAGCAGGGTCAGAGTGTCATTCACGTCTACGCACTCCTTCTTTGGCACCCACACTGTGCCTAGGGCTGCGGTGCTCAACAAATGTGCATTGCATAGACAAACACAGGCATGTAGGATGTGTGCAGGGGTTTCTGAGACCTACTAGGTTGTTTACTAAGTGTGCATGGCTATGTGTCTTCATTCAGGGAGGGAAGAACTCTTATCAATTGCATGATATAGTTCAGGATGTATTTAATGAAATTAAATAAAGTATTTATCAAAAAAATTAAAAAAATTATTAGCCCATTTCCAAATGGTCATACAAAATATTCAAAACCCTCTATTTTAGCTTCTTCTTTTATTTGTGTCGCAACTAAAGAAAGGTTTCCTTACAAAGATCAAAGAAACAACCATGAGTGTAATTAGAGCACACCATATGATCTGTATTGGTACAATCATGAATTCTGCAACATAAGTTGTGCAAAACTACAGTTTCTTAACTTACAATCGAGTTATGTTTCCAAAAACAAGGAAAACATTCTAAGTCAAAAATACATGTGCTACACCTAACCTACCAACCGTCCTAGCTTAGTGACGTGGTGCGCTGTAGAGTGCTGGTTGTGGGCCCTGGTGACTGGGTGCCTGTGCGGGAGCTGCCGCTCACTGCTGCTGCTCAGCATTGCAAGAGAGCACATATTGCTAGCCTGAGAGAAGCCTGCAATTCAAAATCCAGAGTATGGTTTCTACCCAATGCAATCACTTTCACATCACCCTTAATCCTAGGTCAAAACATCTAAGATATGCATTCTAATCTATCTGAGGTGGAAGCTTTGTGATACATAGATCATACGAAAGAATCTAAATGTGTCTAAATGCTTTTATGTTTCTCGCATATTAAAATGTCTATAAAATTAAGAATATCAGACCAAAATGATTTTATCCTTAAGTGCCAAACTGGACTTGAGGGGGATAGATGGTCAACACTCACACTAACATACCCGCTTTGGCAGCTGCACGTTCATTCATCTAGATTAAACAAGAAGCAAACAAAGGAATGCTCCCGACAGTCAAAGTTGATTACATAATAGCAATACTTAAAAGGCCCCTGACTCAGGACATTTCTGTTTTTGTTTTATACTAAGACAAACAAATCAAACTCCTAACCTGGATCCAAGTATACTCTGTAACATAAGCAGTGAAGTTGGAAAGGAAAACTAGATGCTGAAATTTGTGCCAGTTGTCAGGAAGGGAAGGACAAACACCCAAGAGAGACAAATGCTGAGAAGGAAACAGGAGTGAGACAGGCAGCACTGGGGCAGTCCCTGCAGACGCCGCTGGTGCTGTCTTCCCACAGCAGCTCTGCACTACACTGGCTGCTGCAGGAGCTGAGGCTCAGCTCAGGTATGTTCAAGGAGGACAGGAAATATGTGATTGATTCAGAAGTGTTCCAGTCAGCATAGTTAAAGGAACAATTTAAACATAATTAAGAACTATTTGAAAAATCCAGGTATGCGAAACTCATTAGAGGTCACATAACAGAAGTCTGACTGCTTTAGGACTTGCATTATGAAGAATATAAAGTCTATTTTGTCTAATAATTTTCTTTAAAAGCAGGTTAAACTTTCTAATATCATTTTATATATTATTGCCTTTTCAGTTCAGATTCAACTTAAATATCACCACTTTTTAAACTAACTCAGCTCTCATTATACCTAACTTGAGGTATAACACATCTGATCTCAAAACCACTTGTATGCTGTGGGCAGTCTGGCAAAGAAACTCCCAGCTGACAACATGATGGTGTGTTGTTGAAAATAAAAGGGGTAGTTTGATTTTCTTGTTTCCTTCCCCCTACCTCCCAATCCTCACATTTGGTTTAATAATCAATACCAAAGAATTACAATTTCTATAATGTGTGTTGCTGACAGGTAACACCAATGGTATCTTAATTGTAATTGTTCACATATGGCAAGACTTTTGGTGTTACTGGACACATAGCGCCTTCATACTTAACATCAGGAATTTAAGAAAAGCTACATCCTTTATAATCACCAAAACCTAACATGCCAGAGTATTATTCAATGTTTCCAGTTTGCTATTTTACCTTCTGACAAGTTTTATAAAAGAGAAGGGAATAAAACTAACTTGTGCTACATACAAGATGTTGCCTACATAAATGCCAGTAAAGGAAGCAAAATGAACAGCGGAACATATGGCAGTGAGCTGACAGCATAAAGAAACCAGTTTTGCATGAACAACAAGGAACATCTTGAAATGTTCAAGACATATGTGCTTTAGGAAGAAGACTGAAGTGTTTCATAATAAAAACAGGACAAAGTGAACCATGAGTGCTGAATAAAGTTTTAATTAAAAATGAGTTTTTAGCCTTCAATGTGAATATACAATATGCTTCGCAGATGGATTTTTATATTTAAGCTTTGCCCAAACCAAAAAAAAAAGCAAGTGAGACAAATAAAGCTTCTGAAAATGGCACCAAGGCTAGCTCGTATGTCAACAAGGGAGGGCTCTGGCACAAACAAGGAAGGAGGAATCACCTTCTGTCGTCCATTTTCTGCTTGCACACTGCTTTAGTAGATCAGATAACCCACCTTCGGTGCAAACATGTCCCTTCCCAGTTTGCATGCTTGATTTACACAATTAGAGAACAACACAAATATCCAACGATAACGCGATTGTTAAGTTACGTTATAGAATTCAACACAATAGGAAGCAGCCATTAAGAAATGTCGTTGTGTATCATTTTAGAAAAATAAAGAAATCTGCATGTTAACATTACAATGGTAGGATACTAAATTTGTAAAAAATGTCTGAGAAAATGCAAAAATATTGCAATAAAATACACAATATACTTTAAGGTTATATCAAGCTTTTTACTTTCATACAACTACTTCTCTGAATCCTCTTTTAATAAACATTTGAAAAGTCCAATTAAAGCTGAAATTTTTACCTAGAAAAACATATAAAATACGAATGGTTCTAAGTTTACCAGAAACCATTTTTATATTCATCTTTCATGTCTAAGTAGTGGTGGCCCTTATCTATATGGTTTCACTCTTGGTTCAAGGCAGAAGGAATTATCACTAAAATTCAGTCTATAGGAAAACAATGAAGGCAAACTCCTCTTCCCCAAAGATGCAGGTATCTTGCAGATGAAGATAGGATAATAATGCTTTTGTGCACACCGGGCTAATGGCTATACTTTTCGATTTTTTCTTTGAAAAGAAAGTTTAAAGCCAGCATAAAAAACTAACTAAAGCTCTTTTCAATGCATTCAAACAGCATGGGATAAGCTAGAAAATCTCTGGCAATGTTTAGTGTTTGAAAGGATCTTAATGCCAGGAAATACTTTCATATTGCAAAATATTTACTTTTAAGAGTTCAATTGGGGTTTGAGTGAGATTTTTAAAATGGATCAAAAGTAAACTCAGGAACAGCCTTTGTTACAAGGTTTTTTAAAGACTTCATTTCATTTAAAAAGCTATTACTTAGTGTGGATGGATACTCAGTGATGTGCTACAGGAAACCCTAGCCCCAGGCAAGTGATCAACTTGCTGACCCTGGATTCCACACTTTAGGCCACTGCTCCCTTGTTTCCACATACAGCACTTCCTCCTTTCCCACTTACTCCATTTCTTCCTTCGAATTGATACTATCCTTTGACTCGTCAGCAAATATTCTTTTATGCTATCTCTTATGTAATTGGCTAAGCTAGATTGAAAGTTCCTTAAGGATATTTAATAAGTCAGTAACTTGTTTATGACATAAAGAGTATTCAATGCACAGTTGCTCAGTAAACATACAAGATGAAAAATGGCTGCAGAAACACAGGCCACCCAACTCTTCCCCTTGGCCTTAATATGACCTGTGGGGTGTCATTTATACATGCTTAATGATACTATAAGATTGAAGTGTCATTTGAGCAGCCAAATATGTTTTTGGAAAGTAGATAAAACATTAATTCTATAATAAAGTATACAGAGAAAAGCCTTGATGTGATTCTACCGCATATCTTAGCCTTGTCTTGGACCCCGATTTCACCACATTCCTTTAGACCCCAGCCATACTAAAGTTCTGGCAGTTCCCTCATGGGTGGTCTTCTCCCTGACTCTCTGTAAGTCCCAATGTCCTGTCTCTCCTCCCCTGATAAAATCATCCTTTATGACCAAGATGAAGGGCTGGTTCCTTTGTAGTATCTTCCTTCTCTTATTAAGGAGGTAGCTGCTTTCACTTTCTTTTTTTTTAAAGATTTATTTATTTATTTATTTGAAAGTCAGAGTTACACAGAGAGAGGAGAGGCAGAGAGAGAGAGAGAGAAAGGTCTTCCATTTGCTGGTTCACTCCCCAATTAGCCGAAATGGCCGGAACTGTGCTGATCTGAAGCCAGGAGTCAGGAGCTTCTTCGGAGTCTCCCACGTGGGAGCAGGGGCCCAAGGACTTGGGTCATCTTCCACTGCATTCCCAAGCCATAGCAGAGAGCTGGATTGGAAGTGGAGCAGATGGGACTTGAACTGGCACCCAAATGGGATGCTGGTGCTTGAGGTCAGGGTGTTAACCTGCTGCGCCACAATGCCGGCCCCTCTTTTGCTTTCACACTTTATAATTCCCCATCTAAACATCTCCTTTGCACACTTATGTTACATGTTTCCATAAAGTATTTGTGAGAGGTCAAGGCGTATCTCCTTATTTTATATTTACCCTGTGCTACTCATCATATCTAGTTCATAGCAGGTTCTTAATATTTGCTTAATGAATATACAAATATGTTAGTGACTTCACCAGCTGTTTACATGAAGGGAAGGAAAAACACCTGAGACCTAAAGGTCAGCTGTGAATAATTCAGAAGATATGAGGAGACTTCAAAAAGCTCATGAAAATTGAATTAAAATGTTTATTTTGGTGCAAAACATTTTTTTAAACCTGTGAAGTTTTTTCATAAGGCACATTTGCCATGAACTTTTTGAAGACCCATCATTTGCATAGATTTCAACTTTCTGCACCAAAATAAACTTCTTTTAATTTCAGTCTCTGCAAACTTTTTGAAGCACCCATCCACACATTCACATGGAAATCAAGGTCCAACCATTATCCTCTTTGTTGCTCAAGGCATTTGGGGCCTATTTTTCTTTACTTTTTTTTAAAGTTGTATTTTATTTATTTGAAAGGCAGAGTAACAGAGGGAGAGAAAGAAAGAGATATTTCATCCACTGGTTCACTTCCCAAATGGCTGCAATGGCTAGGGCTGTGTGAGGCCACAGCCGGGAGCTGAAGCTCCATCCAGGTCACCACCACCTTAGTGGCAGGGACCTCAATACTTGCGCTGGCCTCTGCTCTTTCCCAGGTGCATTTGCAGGGAGCTGGATGGGAAGCAGAACAGCTGGGACTCAAACTGGTGCTGATATGGGGTGTTGTCACCACAAGCTACTTAACCCACCGTAAGGCAAAGCCAGCCCCGTTGTCCTATTTTTCTAAAACACAAAAATAAAAACCAGATGGTCAAAAGTGTAACACAATAAAAATATTTTAAAAACCAGAAATTACAATCAGAAAAAGCATCCCACACGAAGGAGCAGCCATGAAGAGGTGCTAGAACCATGTTTCTCAAACCTGGGCAAGCATTACAATCATCTAGAGAAACTCTAAAAACACAGAAGCTAAATTCATTGTATCAGGATGTCCAGAGGCTGAGATTGTTAACATGCTTCCTGATTGATTCTTATCAGTTATGATCTGGAACTACTGACTTTGAATATGAACAATCAAAAGTCTCGCCATCTTCTGGCCTGGATATTATAATCATGCACATTACATGAATGAGGTGAATATTAGGTATGTTTCAAGTATTCCATCTCTGAACCCTATCCTCGAGAAAAATTATTTGCAAATTATGATAATTTGTATTTTTTTTGTGATAACTAAGATTCACTGGATTTAAGAAAATTCTGATGGACTCTTCACAATGAACCTTTTCTAAGTTACTAGTTGACTGGTTTAATTTCCCTCCCTGTTCGTGGAGCAGAGGTGAGTTAACAGGTAGATGAACTGGTGAGTGGGGGCAGAGTGGGAGCAGAAACAGCATGTGTTTGGAGCTGCTGACAAACAAAAAGCTCTGAATAATGGAAACAAAGCTCCTCGAATATAGAAATGGAGCAATCCCTGGAAATTATATCTCCTCTTATGATCCAACAAAGAACTCAAGACCAAAGGAGAATTAACTAATAAAAGTGGAAAACTCTATAGGACATTTTTGGGAAAATACTAACATTTGGTGTTAAGTCCTGATTCAGCCACTAACATTCCCACTGTGTGAAACTACAAAAGACACTTAACCCAAACAGTGAGTTTTCTCATTTGTTCAAAATGTAAATTTTAATCCCTGCTCTACCTAATTCGTAAACATGTTAAGAAGGGATAAAGCAAAATAAGTAAAACTTCTAGAAAATGACAACAGGGTGTATCAATTACGAGCTATTATTTATTACACAATTTTAGTAGGAATAGTTTTACAGGGCTTTAAATGTTTGGTAGGTAAAAACTCACCAAAGTTAAATATCCTTTTTTCCATTTTCCCAGCATGAATGTTTGAAAACACTCCCGAAGTCTAAAGCTGGCATGTTTCCTCTCATTTGGCAGAAATAACTCCCCTCTGGGATTCCAGTGGAACTGCAATAATTTTGACTGCTTTTGTTTAAGATTATCAACAAAAACCTCTCCAAATTATGCAGCTTCTATGCCAAAACACATTCTTTATGCAGCCCAGTTGTGGGAGTATATCGCACGCGAACAACTGCTGGGCCACAAAGAACAACCGGATAGCATAAGTTCTCCCATGCTTTAGGAAAATTCAAAATTCTTTTAACATGTCCTTGTTGCATAGAGTGGTCGATTCCTTTTCAATACATTTTTCAGTATATTTAACAACAGGATATTATTAAAAACAGGACAAAATGGAGCTATACTAATTGTTTCAGAAGACAAATGTTTTAGATAAACTCAATTATTGTTATGTAACAAATATTTTTATAGAGCCCTTATCATGTGCTAGCTATTGCTTAAAACACTTAATAGTAACTAATTTAATCTTCAAGACCCCCCACATTGGGATTGATTATATCTTCATTTTATAGATGAGTAAATGGAACCACAAAGAAATTAGATATTGTCTAAGGTTACATGGTTAAGTGTTTGACCTCAGAGGACACACATATAACCAATGTTCAGACCATATAATGCATT
This sequence comes from Oryctolagus cuniculus, assembly GCF_051225735.1. Classification (NCBI taxonomy): domain Eukaryota; kingdom Metazoa; phylum Chordata; class Mammalia; order Lagomorpha; family Leporidae; genus Oryctolagus; species Oryctolagus cuniculus. The sequence continues at coordinate 125,269,489 of NC_142873.1, read as the reverse complement.
TATACTAAGATTCAAGAGCTAAAATATAAAGCTCACATAATAGCCAGTAATTTGTAAAAATACATATAGAGGACATTTCCTAGACTGGGACCTCTAGAAAGGAACATTGGTAATCTAAATGGTTTTTAATTTCATCTGAAGAATCTAAACCTGGAAAACCTGAGAAAGATCTAATACTAAATAAGTGTGTGTGTGCGCGCGTGTGTGTTCACAAAAACCGTACAGTCTTCTGAAAGAGATGCCGCTCAATCCCCTTCACGCAAAGTCCCTAATAGCAACAGAGAGGCTCCGATGCCTGAGGCGGTCTAGCGTCGCTTATGCTCAATCGGGACGATTCATTCCACCTTCTGCCTCAAATACCCTCCAACACAGAAGAATATGGTTCGTTTTATAAAATATGATTGTGCCAAATCCAACATAGGATTGAAATCAGTTCCTGAGGACATGTTCTCAACTAAATTTATCTTTGCTTTTACAACAATACGTTAATAACACTTTAATGAGAAGTCACTCTACAATTTGAATGAGCAACAGCATTCTTAGAGGCTGAATGCATGTTTTACATTCATCTGTAAAATCTACAAAGGAGATTCTGCCATGGGGGGAAAGCTACCCACAGTTAACATAACTTTCTAAAAAAAAAAAAATAGTGAGGCCAAGGTAGCTGTCTACCCCTCAGTGGATTGTTGCACAAAACAATGAAACTAATGACAGGAAAAAGTTCCTAAATCATTCACCTCATTTACTGGTATTCTTCACAGACCCTTCCTCGGGAAGTACCATTCCGACTCTGTAGATAGTAAAATTACAGTTTGAGATCTCCAGGTACCACCACCATACAGAATCCAAACCCAGGCATGCACTGAACAACCTGTATCAACTCAATGACTAGCAAACTTAATGACCATTCTAAAAATTCTGAATAATTCAGTCCCATCGCTCAAAATAATTTTGAATATTTTTCTACATGTATCCACATAGCTTATACTCATTATTTCTCCAGTTAGATCCTAATGATCCTTTGAAGCACTGCTTTACTGACTTGGGATCTTAGTAATGACAGGTGCCTTGCACTAGCTGCTCCACGTGCATTAACTCTCTAAATGAGCACAGCAATCCTATGAAAATATCTTCCATTTTTTCACAGGTGAGAAAATAAAGATGAACTAACACAGGCGACACACTGGGAGAACACAGGTTCTGTTCATCTCCAGAACCAAAGGTATTGCTATTGTGCCGGGGGTACAGTTTTCCAAACTATACTTCCCCTTTCTCAGATCATGCAGAAAAGCCAGTGCCTCATCTGTGTCAGAGGATATCCACCTATATTTTCCCATTTAATCCCAGTACTTCCTGAAGGATGGAGGGAATGTGTACTAACATACTATTTCACAGGTAGACAAAAATGAGATTCAGAAAGTTCTCAGGAAATGCTATTTCTCAACGCATTGCTGTTGCCAACTCTTTACAAATATAAAAACACACCCATAAGTACACACACATACCAGGAGGCATCAAAAACTCATGGAAATGGAATTAAAAGATAATGTGTATTTTTCATGATCTTTGTAAGCCCCAAAGTATGTGTCTGTATACTCATTTATTTGAGAATTATATATGCACAAATCCACCTCCAAATCTTTGTTTTCATATATTGCTAATTTTACTTAAAAATAAGAGAATTAGTAAATTTGTGAAGAATGAGTTTATTTGGTAAGTGGAAACCTTTTGCAAGATATGCTTATTCTACTTCCTATGTTCAAAGACATTGTCTTTCATTGAAGATGTTTTCTTTACCTTCTTTCTGAACTGTGTCATAAACCAAGAAAGCTAACGTCCTTTCAGCTTACTGCAGCAGAAATGTAGGCGTGCCTAAAGGGGGTGGCCGAGCTCCACAGGAAGCTTGTCCTGGCCCTTTACTGCAACTGTCTCATGCAGCAACTCTTGTTTCGAGGAACTCTTGCATGAGTTAAAATAACTTCAGTTCAGTTCCTTTCATACACTTCCATCCAACTTCTAAGTTCGTGAAATGAGGTTTTGTGTGTGTGTGTGTTTGGATGTTGGAAGTTTGCCCTGAGTTGTAATGCATTAATATGAGTTCAATTTTTATTTTAATCCACAGAGGTTCTTTCTGAAGAGATACAAGCTCCACCAATTAAAAACAGATGAACTGTAACAAGCTGAGTTTTGGGCTTTTCTTTTTTTTAACCAATCATCTAGTTGAGAGGTAAAGTTGGGTTTAGATTCAAAGGCAAGATTTACCATCATCAGATCTTTATGCTGCAAAACTGAGATTACATATCCTCCTGTAACTACAGACATGTTAAGAAAATCAATAAATGATGGATGTAAATCACCAAGTATAGATGGTAATCCTTAATAAATAGTTTAATTTCTTTGGTTTAGGATCTTTAGAAAATACACTATGCTTGTCTGCATTACTTTTGCTGGAAATACAGTGTTTTGTCAAATTTTGTTCCAAACCTTTGTCAAGCAAATTGATAGGAAATATACACTATCATAGTTTAAAAACAAACAAAACATCTTTCTATTACAAAAATGAACCTGCAGACCTTTAGATACTATACAAATTAAAGCAGAATGATTTTCTCCTGTCGGGGTCACTTCTATTTTTTAGTCCCACTTAAATGTAACATACTAAGATTTAACTCATAGTGAAAAACAACAGAGGGCTGTATTTCATTGAGATGCTTTTGCTTAAATATTCACACAAATATCACATGAAGTACTTATTATATTAATTCTTAATTAAGAAGTAACCATGGTTTCAGATCGAATAGGTCAGTTACCTTTGAAAGTTAGAATATAGAGAATTATTCAGTCCTTCAGTCAGATACTCACTTCTTTGTGAACAACAAAAGACACTGAGAAGGAAAATAATTTTTAAGGCTCACCTTGGGAACCAAAAATTTTGCATTTCATAGACAGGATTTTAAACTCCACTGGAATATAAGATGCTTGAAACAGCTGCAAATGAGTTCTTCCTTGGTCCACTGCCACCCCTTGCAGCAGCAATTTAGGATCTGGTCCTAGTCACCTAAACTCTGTCTGCGTGTGTTTATTACAAAGTAACAGATGGTCAAAGAGATCAGTATATTTAAAAAAATCTTTGCTTTTTTTAAAAAAATTTAAGAGTATCCTTCTGAAAAATATTTTACTATATCAATATTAACTCTGAACTGAGGAACCATTTCCTTCTTCTTGAGTACCGTGCTACAGCCAATGTCTTTCTCTAATCTTCTCCATTGTTGGCTACAATCGCAGATGGACTGGCTGATAGCAAACAGTCCTTTCAGGACCTCTTATCTCTTATTTCCAGAGTTAGACTTTGCATTATTGGTCCTACGTGTAGTGTATTTTCTTTCTTTCATGAAGTCATTCAATCAACATTGAAGGAACACCTACTGTGGGCCGAGGGATGCAGAAGAAAAAGGGGTTCAGCATTACTGAAGAATAAGAGATAAGGAAGTCACTGATAATTCTGATTGTTAGAAGCTATAATAAATACATGCCTACTTTGTGGTGCTGGGATTATAAAGGAAAATAAATGTATACACGCTATAACAGCCTACACAAAACATGTTAAACATGAGTCAATTCATACGTGTTGTACTGTTTTTTTATTTACTTATCTGTTCCACCATCAATAATAAGGGTAAATGCTATGGTCTTTGGATGCGCACATCCTGTATCAGAGTGCCTGGTAAGTCCTGGCTACTCTGGTTCTGGTCCAGCTTCCTGCTAACGCACACCCTGGGAAGCAGCACATGATGGCGCCAAGTGCTTGGGTCCCAGTCACCCATAAGGAAGACCTGGGTTGAGTTCTAGGCCCTTTGCTTCAGCCTTGTCCAGTCCTTGCTATTGTAAGCATTTGGGAAGTAAACCAGAGGATGGAAATGTTTTTCTCCCTATCTCTCCCACTGTCTTTCTGTCTCCCTCTCTTTCAAATGAAATGAAAACAAGTTAGTTAGTTTATTCAGTTAAAGAAACTTAATTTATCTTCCTAATTCTAATGTTCTGTATTCCTTGGAGTTAATCTACAAATATAGCAAAATACTCTTTCGTATATATAATATATATATATTAAATATTTATTTTATTTATTTGAAAGATAGAGTTACTTAGCGAGGTAGAGCCAGAGAGAGAGAGAGAGAGTGAAAGACAGAGAGGTCTTCCATCCGCTGATTCACTCCCCAAATGACTGTAACGGCCAGAGCTGAGCTGATCTGAAGCCAGGAGCCAGAAGCCTCTTCCGGGTCTCCCATGCGGGCCCAGGGGCCAAAGGACTTGGGCCACCTTGTACTGCCTTCCCAGGCCATAGCAGAGAGCTGGATTGGAAGTGTAGCAGCCGGGACTTGAACCAGCACCCATACGAGATGCTGGCACTGCAGGACATGGCTTTAACCTGCTGTGGCACAGTGCTGGTCCCTCGTAAATATATTTATTTGAGAGATGGAGAGGTAGGTCTTCAATATGCTGGTTCTTTCCCTAGATAGCTGCAAAAACCAGGGTTGAAGCCAGGAGCCAGGAGCCAGGAGCCAGGAGCTTCTTCTGGGTCCCCCACATGGATGCAGGTGCCCAAGCACTAGCAGTATCTTCCGTTTCCTTCCCAGGCCATTGGCAGGGAGCTGGATCAGAACTGAAGCAGCTGGGACTCAAATTGGCACCTGTAATGGAGATGCTGGTGGCTTTACCTGCAGCTGGTGGCTTTACCTGCTTGCCACAGTGCCAGCCCCCTTAAAGATCTTTTTTTTTTTATTAAAAGCTTTATAAAAACAAAATGCCACATAAAAATTGAGTATTTAAGGTACACGACTTTAAATTTTGATAAATGAATACATGGTAAAAGGATTTTCAATGGAGGTGAAATCGATCTGCTTATCAATATTTCTGCAATTAATAAGCCACAATTCAGAGCCACAATTAATAAGCCAAAAAATTAAGAGAATTCTGAATACTGGCTCAAATAGACCAGGCAGCATGGTAAGTTTTTTTTAAGCTTTTTATTTAGTGAGAGAAATGCATAGGGGAGTGAGGGCTTTATCTAAGGGAGAAAGAAAAGTCTGGAAATTAAGTTGGGGCCATGCCAAGCAGAGAGCAGGCCAGGAGGCACATGCAGCAAGAGTCTGGTTATGAGCAGCCACAAGCAGCTTAGCATGGGTAGCAAAGTGAAGGCAGAGAGGATACCCTGAAGGTGTGGGGCAACAAGGGGATCCAAGGCAGCGAGGGAAAATAAGGGGAAATGGGAAAAAGGCCAGGCCCACCGTGTTCCAGACCTTTTATCCACTTCCAAAGAGGTGTGGTTATGTAGCCTGATTGGCAAGTTGGCATATAGGTGGGGTCAGGTAGGGGCATGGAATCACATAGGGGTCGTGGTAAAGGAGTGGTCTTCCAGCTCATAACTCCAATCAATTTTATCCCATCTGCCTGCCTACATCCAAGGTAATTAACACATCTTTATCTCTACATAGTTATGGTGTATGTGTTGAGATATAAGATCTATTCTCTCAGCAAACAGAAACTATATTGTCGGGGAACGGGACAGCCTGGCCAGCTGTGCCCCTGCCGACATGTACAAGCACAAGAAGTTTAGTGCTGGGCTTTTTCCACCCTGCCCGTTGCTAATTGCAAGATGCTGTTTTGACTTTAAGCATCCTGTTATTGCATGTTTCCCACACTTAGTTGGTAACATGTTTTCCGTGAATCATATATAAATAGGTGGACGGTGGGCGGGAGTTATGAATGAACGCTGGTAAAAGACGGAGTTATGAATGAACGCTGGTAAAAGACGGAGTTATGAATGAACGCTGGTAAAAGACGGAGTTATGAATGAACGCTGGTAAAAGGCGGAGTGAATGAATGAACGCCGGTAACAGGCGGAGTTGTGAATGAACGCCGGTAACAGGCGGGAGTTATGAATGAACGCCGGTAACAGGCGGGAGCTGTGAATGAACGCCAGTAGTAAGCGGTAGTGGTGAATGAAGGAGTTGTGAATGAATGCCGGTAACAGGGCGGGCGTTCGCGACATGTAACGCGAGTCTGCTGAAAAATAAAGTGAAGCTGAAAAGCCGATAAACGCGTCTGGTGTCTCCGAGGTCTCGCCGGCGTTAACCTATCCGGAAGGTGTACGCCTGCAATATATAATGCAGTTCGTCAGATATTATCATGTTGCATATTAGATATTCAGAACTTATTCATCTTGCACAGCTGAAACTTTCATCCTCCGACTTATATCACCCCAATCCCCCCCCACCCCTTCCAGGCCCTGACAATCACAAATCCGTTCTCTGCTTCTGTGAGTTTGACTACTTTAAATTTCCACATAAGTGAGATCACGCAGTACTTCTCTTTGTCTTGGTTATTTGGTAAGCCTAATGCCCAGCAGCTCCAATCTTGGGATCACAAATGGTATGATTTTCTTCTTATTTAGGTTGAATCCTAGTTCATTGTATTGACATACATTTTATTTATCCATTCATCTGTTGAGGGATACTTCACATTAATCACACATTGAGGTTATTGTGAATAATGCTGCAGTAAACATGAAGTGTAGATATCTCTTTTTGATCCTGGTTTCAGTTCCTTTGTATATACATAGGACTGGGATTGTTGGATTAAATGCCAGTTCTATGTTTAAGTTTTTGGAAAACCTTCACAATAATTTCCATAATGGCTATAATATACATTCCCAACAACAAGACAAAAGTTTCCCTTTTCTCCACATCCTTATCAACACATCATTTTTGATAACAGCCTAACAGTTATGAAGAGATATCTCACTGTGGTTTTATGTTTTCCTTATAATTTGAGTTGTTGAGCACCTTTTCATATTTCTGTTGATCCACTGAATTTCTTTGAGAAGTGTATATGTAGGTCCTTTGTGTCTTAATTATGTTTTAATGCTATTGAATTATATTATTTCTTTAGATGTGTAGAATTTTAACTCTTTGTTGTATATGTGATCTATAAATTTCTTTAGGGATTTTTTTCCATTTTGTACAAATGTGCCATTGAGACTTTAATAAGGACTGCACTAAATGTGGGGATCACTTTGGGAAGGATGAACTTTTTCACAACATTAATTCTTTCAGTCCATTAACATGAAGTCTCTTCCCTTTGTACCTTTTCAAATTGCTTTCATCAATGTTTTATGATTTTCATATATAGGTCTTTCATCTCTTTTAGTTAATCCCTAAATATTTTATTCTTTTTGTTGCTAATGTAAATGGGATTATTTTCTTAGTTTTCCTTTCAGATAATTCATTGTCATTGTAGAGACATGACACTGATGTTTATATGTTGATTTTTCTATCTTGCAAATTTCTAGTCTTCTGGAATCTACTTATTAAATCATTTTTTGTAGTCTTCAAGGTTTTCCATATATACCTGATCATGTCATCTGCAGACAGAGATAATTTTGTGTCTTCCACTTTGGATGCCATTTCAAACGCTGCCTGAGTATCCTGATGAGGACCTCCAGTCCATGTTAAACAGCACTAGAGGAAGGGGCCATCGTTCTTGCTCCAGACCTTACGGGAAAATCTTTCAGCTTTTTTCCTTGTATGCCTATTTTTTTAATCATGAAAGGGTGTTAATTCTTACAATTTTTTTTCTCAATCCATTGAGATGATCATGTGGTTCCTATCCATCATTCTGTTAATGTGGTGCATCACATGAACCAGCACAGTATCCCAGAGATAAATACCAGCTTGGTGTATGGTCTTTGCACGTGCTTTTGAATTCTGTTTGCTAGCTTTTATTGAGGATTTCTGCATCTACGTTCATCAGAGATATGGGCCTACAGTTTTCTTGTAGTGTCTCTGTTTCCCTTAAGAATCAGGGAGAGGCCGGCGCCGCGGCTCACTAGGCTAATCCTCCGCCTTGCGGCGCCGGCACACCGGGTTCTAGTCCCGGTCGGGGCGCCGGATTCTGTCCCGGTTGCCCCTCTTCCAGGCCAGCTCTCTGCTGTGGCCAGGGAGTGCAGTGGAGGATGGCCCAGGTGCTTGGGCCCTGCACCCCATGGGAGACCAGGAAAAGCACCTGGCTCCTGGCTCCTGCCATCGGATCAGCGCGGTGCGCTGGTCGCAGCGCTCCGGCCGCGGCGGCCATTGGAGGGTGAACCAACGGCAAAGGAAGACCTTTCTCTCTGTCTCTCTCTCTCACTGTCCACTCTGCCTGTCAAAAAAATAAATAAATAAATAAATAAAAAAGAAAAAAAGAAAAAAAAAGAATCAGGGAGAATGGTGGCCTTATAAAATTAGTTTGGAAGTGTTTCCTCTTTTCTGAATCTTGGAAGACTTTAAGGAAAGTTGTTACTCTTTCTTTGAATGTTTGCTATAATTCACCCATGAAGCTCTCTGGTCCTGGGACACATTGGAAAGTTTCTGACGGATGATTCTCTTTGCTATTGGTCTGTTCAGGCTGTTTCTCCTTGATTTAATCTTGGTAGGTTGTATGTTTCAAATGGTTGAATTTATCACTTCTTCTAGGTTACTACAATTTCCTGATATACATGATCCCTTTTTAAGAACTCTTCATTTATTGGAGAGAGGGAGAGAGGGAGAGTGCTCATTCCTATCTGCTTGTTCGCTTCCAAATGCCTGCAATATCTGGGACTGGGTCAAACCAAAACCATGAGCTGGGATCCCAATCTAGGTCTCTCATTTGAGTACTGAGAACTCAATTGCTTGGGTCATCACTGCTGCCTCTCAGGGTGTGCATTAGCTGAAGTCAGGAGCTGGAGCCAGGTACTGACCCCAGGTACTCTGGATCAGGACAGTCATCCTAACCTCTATGCTAAATCTCCATCCCATAACCTTTTCTATTTTTGTATTATTTATTGTAACATCTCCTCTCTGATTCCTGATTCTGAGTCTTTTCTTTTTTTCGTAGTTAATGATTTGTCAATTTATATTTTCAAACAATCTACATATTTTGTTTTTTTCCCAATGTTTTCCTATAATATATTTCATTTATTTCTGCTCTAAACTCTATCATTTCCTTCCTTCTATTAGATTTGGGGTTTGTTCTTTCTCTAGTCCCATTACTGAAGTTACCTTATTTGATATATGTTTTTAATGTAGGCAGTTACCACTGTAAACTTTTTTCTTAGCATTCTTTTAGTAGAAGTTAGATTTTTGAGATCTTTCTTTTTTTTAATATACGTCTTTTCCAATGTAAAGTTTCCTCTTAGTATACTATTGCACAATCTTATAAATTTAGGCGAGTTGTCTCAAAGTATTTTTTAAATACTTCTTTAATTTACTCTTTTATTGCATTCAATGGCTGTTCAAGAGTTTATTTAGTTTCCAAGTGTTTATGAACTTTCCTATATTCTTTGTCATTGATTTCTAGTTTGATTTCATTGTTATCTGAGAGGATACTTGGTATATTTCAATGTTCTTAAACTTGTCAAGACTTAACATGAACTATCACGGAGAATGTTCTATGTACATATTAGAAAACTGTATTTTTCTACTCTTAGGTGGAAAGTTCTGTTGGTATCAGGTCCATTTTATCTGTAGTAGTATTCAACAGTAGCTGTTTTCTTATTGATTCTCTGTCTGGATGTGCTATCCATATTGGAATTAGAGCATTTTATGGCCAGCGCTGCAGCTCACTAGGCTAATCCTCCTCCTGCGGCTCCAGCATCCCGGGTTCTAGTCCCGGTTGGGTGCCGGTTCTGTCCCGGTTGCTCCTCTTCTAGTCCAGCTCTCTGCTGTGACCCGGGAAGGCAGTGGAGGATGGCCCAAGTGCCTGGGCCCTGCACCCGCTGGGAGACCAGGAGGAAGCACCTGACTCCTGGCTTCGGATTGGCGCAGTGCGCCAGCTGTAGCGGCCACTTAGGGGGTGAACCAACGGAAGGAAGACCTTTCTCTCTGTCTCTCTCTCTCTGTCTAACTCTGCCTGTCACACACACACACACACACACAAAAAAAAAGAAAGAAAGAAATTAGAGCATTTTAGAACTCCGACTACTATTATATTGCTGTCAATTTTTCCAGATATGTATCTTATTTTATATTTTGGGTGCTCTTAGGTTGGGTGCATATATACTTACAATTATAATCCTTCCATTGAATTGAACCTTTTACTATTATATAATAACCCTGTCTTTGGTGATAGTTTTTTACCTGAAGTCAATTTTGTTTAATATAGGTATAGCAGTCCCTATTTTCTTTTTTTTTTCACTTTTGTAATTTTCATATTGTATTCATTTTTAACATGAAGAAAGTATTGGAGTTTTCTCTCCAATGATGTTCTTCTAGTACAACAGATCAGCAGTGTTCTATTTTGGCTATTTTTAGAAGTACCTCTTAATCAGCACAGTAAACCTGGGGCTAAGCCACATACATACATCCCATACTCATAAATGGAAAATTTTAGGATGTGAATATATGATACTATATAAGCAACTGTTCCCCTACCTGAAAACTTGTTTCCAAGTAAGTTCTTTTTCAAATATTCCTTTCAGTGTAACAGAACATTACCTAGTAAAATATTAATAGTTATGACAACTTATTTTTCTTTTCAAGGAAAATCACAAAACAGGTGAATAACCAAGTCCAGGGTAGTTTTTCTATTTGATAAATACATCCAGACCTCTGTACAGTAAATAAATTTTGTATCTTTAAATGACATTTTAAGCAAATAAACCTTCTGCCTCATCATTAATGGTGTATAAGAACCCCCCTCCCTTTTTTTAATAGTCGTAGGGACCTCTTCCCTTGTTCCAAAGAGGATTCATGAAGACCAGGTACTTTCTTAAGAGTTTTCTGCACATCATACTAAATAAAATGCAAAGAGTTCAACAGCATTCTTCTTTTTTTTTTTTTTTGCCAATTACAAATTTACTTTATTTTTTTTTTATCTTTTAATTAATGAATATAAATTTCCAAAGTACGACTCATGGGTTACAATGGCTTTCCCCCCCATACCGTCCCTCCCACCCACAACCCTCCCCTTTCCCACTTCTTCTTAAAGTAAGTATTACTCTTAAAAATGGGCATGTTAACCACTGAAAAAAAATGTTCACTCAACTATTTCCATTACACCGCTTCGTTTGGTCATTGGTAATAAAAAACAGAGTCAGATAATATAGGATCAACAGGTTAGTTTATCACTGGCTACTGCATAGGACCCCAAGCGTGCCAAGGTCAACATCTGTGCAATATAGTTGTACTGGTTTGGATTTTCTTGATCTCTTTCCATGTAGTCCCGGTCAATTAAGGATTCTATTCTCTTCTTAAGATCAGTAGGCTTTACTGGGAATTTCAATTGGTTGTACACTTCTGAAACAAGCAAATTTCAGAAGTGTACAACCAATTGAAATTCCCTATTTTCTTTTTGATTACTACTTGCATGGATTATCTTTTTTTTTTTCCATCCCTTCATTTTTGGCTTATCTTCATCTTTATAGCTAAAATGAGTTTCTTGCAAATAGTATACTGGTAGCTTTTATTCTCTTATCCACTCAGGCTTTTTTATGCATTTTGATTGGGGAGTTTAATGCATTTACATTTAAAGTAATTATGGATGGGTAAGGGCTTACTACTGCCATGTTAATTATTTTCTGATTTGCAGTCATTTTGTTTTCATATCCCTCTCTTCTTGTCTTTTATTTTACTTTATGGTGATTCATTTATCTTTTGCATATATATTCTACATTTTTCCTTTATTTCCATGAGACTTGTATAAGTTTTCCTATAATTATAAACTTCTATTTTGATTTGATAACTCAAGTTCAATTGCATAAAAAAACTCTACATCTTTACTTTCTCCCGTACAAAGTTTGTCTTTTTGAAGTCAGAGTTTTCTTCTTTTTATATAGTTTTATATAGTTACCCAACTTCTGTGGTCATAGTTATTCAAATACTTCTATCTTTAAAATTTTTACATTAATGTTAGTGACAATTTGCTCACTACCATTAGAGTATAATATTATTCTATATTTTACTACAAATGGTGAGATTTTATCAGTGAGATTTATATTTTCATGTTATCACATTGCCACTTAGTATGCTCTATATTCCATTTGAAGAATTCCCTTAAATATTTCTTAAAAGGTAGTCAATCCACTGGTGAGAAACTAAGGAGTTTTTTTTTTTAATATAGAAAAGACAATCTCCCCTTCATTTAAAGAATATATTTGCAGAGCACAGTATTGTTAGCAGTTTTTTCTCAGTACTTTGATCAATCCACACTCTATCTTGGCTTGCTAGGTTTCTGTTGAGAAATCTACTGATAGTCTTATTTTTTTTTTCTATTTTATGTTCAGATGTTATTTCTTTGGTTCCAAAGTTCATTGGTTCTTTTTTTATGTTTTCTCTTTGAAAACTTTTCATTTTATTCTTGAGTTACTTTTCTTTGGTTGCTTCCAAAATTCTATGCCTTTGACTTCTGACAGTTTAATTATGTGTCTTGGTGTGGATTTCTTTATGTTCAATCTAGTCAGGGTCTTGTGGGTATTGTAAATCTGGTATCTACAGCCCTTGTGTCTGGATTTATTTTCCAGATTTAGGACATTTTGAGTCATTTCTTTAAATTAGCTTTATGTCCCTTTTTATTTTCTCCATCTAGAGCTCCTATAAAAGATATATTGTTTTGCTTGATAGTGTTCCATAAATCTGGTACGTTTTCCTCACTACTTTTTGTGCTTTTTTCCCCCCATGACTGTATAATTTCAAATGACCTGTATTCAAATTCACTCTTTCTTCTGCTTGATTGTATCCGAGGCTCAAGATCTCTCTTAGATTTTTCAGTTCAGTTGTTATATTCTTCGGTTCCAAAGTTCATTGGTTCTTCTACATGTCTTCTATCTCTTTGGTGAATATCTCATTTTATTCCTGTATTATCTGTCTGACTTAATATAATTGTTTATCTATGTTGTGTGTTATTGAGCTTCTTTAGAGCAGTTTCTCATTTATTATAATTATTTATTTCAAATTCTTTGTCAGGCAGTTCATGAATATTTCTGATGGGGTTAGTGAGTTTATTGAGTTCCTCCCCTGGTGTTATATTTTTCTGATTTTTCTTTTTCCTTCTATCTTTGTACTGACGTCTCCATATTTGGGGAAGCAGTGCCTGTTTCTGACTTTACAGACCATCCTCAGTAAGAAAAGATCTTCACTGTGCCGAAGGGCAGGAATGGACAACAATAGGAGCACACTTGTGGTACTGGGTCTGGTGGCGCATGGGGTGCCAATTAGGCATAACTGGAGTTGTGAATAAGAGAGGAAAACGGCAATGGCACAGAAGCTCGGGCAGCTGTAGCCCACAACAGCAGCAAATGTTTTATGAGTTCTGTGCACCCAAGAAGGAAGCTGAGGTCCCTTGTGGTACCTCTGGGTTCAGTGGTGAATGCCCCTGCATTGGAAAGGGACAGGGCTGCTAATGTAAGCAGATGTGATGACAACAGCCAGAGCTGGCACTAAAGGCTGGGGACAGCTGTGGGTGTCAGCGTGGCCAAGGGGCTAGTGGTGAGTGCATCTTTGGTGGTAACAGCCAAGGCCAGTGGAACGTATATGTGTGGTGATTAAAGGTGACCACAGGCAGGCAACAGTGATGCAGAAACCAACAGTGTACCTGTGGCTAGCAACAGGCACAAATGCAGTGTTGAGAGCTGGGTGAACGTGGGCATTCAGTGATGTAGACTAGCAGGATTTGTATGCACCATGGCAACGGTCAAGACTGGCTGTGCACTTGTGTGCAGCCATGAGAGTTCATCACGGGTATAGGTGGCAGTTAAAGCAGGGACTGGTGGGTAAGATCACTGCTGGCTTTATGTAAGCATGCAGTGACCATGTGGGCACTCCAGGTGGCACTGGCACTGACTAAGATAGCTTCAGTTGGAGGAGACAGGAATCCAGACAACTGGGGTTCATGAGTGTGGAAAAACTGAGGAGCATCTGTGGTGAAAGCCACGGGGAGTTCCATGGCATTCCATAATAGCATTTGCATCTTTGCACACCGTCTCCAGCTAAAGCTGGAGATTGGGCTCCTGAACAATCATGCTCCCTCCCTTTTTTTTTTTTTTTTTTATGGCTATGCCTGTGCTGTGTTATCAGTAGAGAAGGCCCTTATCCCAAGGTTTGCATTGTATCACAGAAGTTACCACCCCACTGCAAAAGTTTAAATACACTGTTCTTTGCATCTCTCAACAGACTATTCACACTTTTAGAGACATGTTTCAAAATTTTATAACTTCCTCCTAACACAGTGCTCTATAAAAATGTGATGGATCGATATATGAGGCTTGAATGCGTAACTAGCACAAGATCTTAAGGTAGGATAAAAATGAACACAATAATTATGTAATAGTGAAGTCACTCTGGAAACCAGTGTTCATATTCTAGACAGGTACATATTCTAGACAAATGAAACATTATATACATATACATACAAAACTACTAAATTTGTCCACAGATGTTCAAAGCTGCATTTCATAGTATCCCCAAAGGAGAAACAACCCAAATGTCCATCAACTGAACAAACAAAATGTATTACATTCACACAATGTACTATTATTTAGTAATAAAAAGGAATGAAATGGTGACAGCCCATGGATAAAACCTGAAAACATTACCCTCAGTGATAGAAGCCAGACATAAAGATAACTTATTATATGATTCAGCTTCTATAAAATATCCAGAAGAAGCATAGACACTGAAAGTAGGTTAGTGTTTTTAAAGACTTGAGAAAAGAGGGTGGTGTCGGAAGTGACTGTTAATGAATACAGGGTTTCCATGGAGGACAATACAATGTTCTACAATTAGCCAGTGGTGAACACTGTGGATATAATAGAAACTACTGAACTGTGTACTTTTAAAGGATGAACTGCATCTCAATAAAGCTACTGTCAGTAAATGAACACAATAATGACAATTCTCTATTTACTTCATATTTTTAATCAGGAGATTAATCTTTGAAGTCACAATATAGTTATTCTGCCTGGTATTTAATGATCATCCATTTTAATCAATTATACAACTGTAGAAATAGTGGAACATTAAAGTGTCATTTTAAGTTGGCCCCTTTATCCCCTTAGAGGTGAGAAAACTGAGCTCCCAGAAAGGCAAATGACTTAAATACGGTTATATAACTAAGGGAAGAACCTCAATCCAGTGATTCATCTTTATTTCTTTGTTGCATTTGACATTTTTCTTCCTAATACTCCCACTTCTTTTTATTTAAAGGAAAAAACACATTGAAAAAATAGAAAAGCCATTTGTCTTTCATATTCAGTCCAAGGATTACTACTAGATTTATTGAAAATACAGCAAAAAGGCTAAGAGAATAAACAATTGCAGCTTTCTATTCCTATGAGTGAGAAAAGATAAAGAATAGTACTTAAAAATTTTACTCTTTAAAGATAACAGCCTAAGAACTCAGAGCTAAAGAGCAACAAAAACCACCCCTTCCTCCAGGAACCAGGGATCCTCAGATACTGAGCTACGAGGCCGTGTGTCTGTAAAGTTGTCCTTATCCCTCAGAGAGACGCCAAGTTTAATCCACAGGAAAACGTCTTTCAGAATGTTAGCTTCTGAAGTTCGGCTTTGAACCCCACATATTTTGCAGCCTTTGTTATAGCCAGTGGCAAACACAGGGGCAATCAGTCATTTCTGTGGTACTTATTCACTCAGGAGATTTTCTGTAACAGTAAAACATTTTTTTTGAAGGTCATACTTGGATTTCTTTTTTTTACCAAATACCAACTTTTAAATGAAGGAAGTTTTCACTTTTTCACATAAAAAAGTATGTTAATTTCCACTGGGAATATGCTTTTGAAAAAGAGCACCAGTTAATGGTAACCTTCAAAAGCCCACTACAGAGTATCCTCCCGACAGCTCACAGGCCGGCTGGCTCCGTGGCAGCAGCCTAGCATTTCTCCAGCTGGGGCTCACAGGTACCGAGGATGGCGTCTGGGGGCGAGGGCCCGGGAGCTGGGGGAGCAGGGGTCGAAGGATGGCCATAGCGACACGTGTGGTTGTATGCTTGATTTAGCTTAGGAGGCCCGAGCTGAATCCATTGAACATTGAGAAACATCACTTATGTGCCAGACTATCTACTAGATGCAAGAGCAAAGCCAGCTTACGTGAGGATTTCTTAAAGGCTCGCATGGGCTACGGCTCACTTTCACTTTGGTGACCGCATGTCCTAACCCGCCAGAGATGTCCCAGTCCATTAGTGCTGCTCCAGTAGAGAGCCCCCCATCTCTTCCTCCCATCCTAACTATGACCCTTTAAGCAGGCACCTGTGTGTATGTGTGTATGTGCGTGCCCATCCTAAATATGACCCTCTAAACGGGCATGTGTGTGTGTGCTCCCATCCTAACTATGACCCTCTAAAAAGGCATGTGTGTGTGTGTGCACATGACTTGTATGTATGTATGTATTAAACAGGTTGTTTTTTTTTCAAATTCCATGATAAATTAGATATACAAATCTCCTACAACCAGATCCCAGAACAGTGGTCCTGGTCCATAGATCACTGTTTGAGATCTAACCCATTCTTTTCCCTTGACAGCTGAGGAAAGAAGTAAAGAGAATTAAAAAGATTCTGGAAGAAAATAGCAGAGTGGATTAAGGCAAAATCTTAGAGAACTCCTGGCCCCATCTCCTATGCCCTTTCATATCACAGATAGCCATACCAAGACACTGTTAACATGATGTTAAGATAGTATTTTATATTATAAAATTTCTAATATAAAATTAAGTCATCTAGTTTTATATTTTAATCTATGTTTATGTAAATTTTTAAAATTTAAAACATAACTGCAAAATTAGCCAAAGATGGACTTACTGGTAAAACATTTTCTGTAGTTAACTCTTCAAACCACAAGGAAAAATTCACTTATTCCCTATTCTCTGCTTTCCTTCACCTCACTTTCTTGTAAATATGCAGTTAACTGCCACATTTTTATCTTCATCATATCACTAGCTTCACAGTGGTGTACTGGGGTAGAGGAAGACCACTTATTTTTATCAATCAACAAACAGATTTTTGAGTCCCTACTAGAAAGCATTCTGCTACAATACTTTACTCCCTTTGTGGTTCCACGTATCCTTTAAAGTGAGCTGACCACTTCTTGGATTAAATAGCCTTGTATGATGGATAAAAAACAGTAGAAAATACTAGTTAAAATATTGTGTAAACTCTTGGGAAGTTCATTTCTATACAGTTTATCTCTTTTGCTCATTACCAAGAAAAAAGAGTTAATATTAATTAAACCTTACAAAGATAGGATAATCAGGCAAAGAGAGGAAAGGAAGATGGGCAGGTGTTATGGCAGAAGAACATTTCTAGAGAAAACCTATTCTTGGTTTGTAGGTGGTGGTACAAGACACATGCGAGAGAATGTCCTGTCACAGGCCAGAAGTTGTGATTGTGGAGACTGGCTTTGGTATTAGGATACCTCACATCCCTCTAATCGGAAGAAGCTTCACCAGGATGATTCACCATAGACGTAATGAACTCACTCAAGTCCAGCCACTGCGCTCAATTAGAATCACCTGTTTTTAAAGAAAGCCATACAGATTTTGATCACATCAAACGTTTTCATTGAGAAGTTGACACAGACACTCATACAGTTTATCCTGGATGGTCTCAGAAGCTTTCCTGTGTATGAGAAACAGAACTACAGGCCTTTTTGTATAAGTTCCTGTACATCTTGTCCATGCTGTTTTCAAAGACGGGCCGGTGGGATTTTCCCTTGTAAGAAGCTGCTCTGTTGGACCAGTATTCACCATCATCCAAATGGGGTGTGCCACGTGGCCGCTGAAATGAGCTGCAAGAAAGGATGAGAATAAGTTTAAAACAATGGTGAATCGGCCGACACCGTGGCTCAATAGGCTAATAAAAATAAGTGAAGTTAAGTGATTTGCACAAAAGTAGTAAGCTGCTACGTGAGAAAGAAATCCATGTCAGTGGTTCTAAATTCTTTGCTGCTATGCCATGCTTCTCAAGGAAGAGCAGAAAATTTAGTCTGAATGTGAACCTCTCAAGGAAGAATCCAATTTTGAAGTGACTGGAATGCACTGTAGGCTGCAGAGCTTTAGTGGAAAGAAGGGCAGGGAAGGGAAGGCAAGGGAAACCGATGAGGTAGCTCAGCACTAGGCGGCGAGTAATGGGATAGTGAAGCAACACGCAACTCGCAATGAAGGGCGAAGATACCAAAGTTATAATGTTACTATACTGATAAACTGTTGACTGAGTTGTTTTTAAATAAATAATTGCTCCACTGCAATAAATGAAATCCTTGCTATAAATCAGACCTCTTAGGCCTAGGGGAGATAATGAATTTTGTGCCATGTAAAACTTATATCCTGGCTACTAAACGTGACAAATATCTTCTTCACAGATTTAGAATTTCACTTCACACAGATTCCTCCCGTGCCTTCTCAGTTCCATGAAGTTACTTCTGTTAGTTGTGAAACTGGAACTCTTGGTGCTGCGTTCCCGTGTAAGCGTGTGTTTTCTTTTTCAGTAAGCCGCATGTTAGGTATGTCACAAAACACAGAAATATTTTGGTTTCTTTGTTGCCCTCAGTCATCAACTTTACTGCATACTGCTGGCTAGATAATAACATTCTTCTCCAATCTATGTATTTTGTTTAATGTCCAGGCTAGTTCTAGTGTAATAAACCTACTCAATTTGAGTTTCTAACACACATATCACTACCCAGCTCTCTGAAAGGTGAACTGTAGGAGGGTTACTAACTTTTAAAATCACATTGTGGGTCTTTTCCAATTTGAAAACCAAACTCTTAATCACTATCTGAAGTGCTATATTTATTGTTACCAGGCATAGGTTTGTATTGTTTCTGATTCCATTAGAGAACACACCCTTTCTTCAAAACTTAAACTGCCTTACAATAAAACCTCAGTGTTTACAAGGCATAGGATTCAGAAAGGACCTCAGGACCAACTGTGATCCTGCTAAGGTTCACAGAGAGAGAGAGAGCTAAAGTGGCCCAGACAACTTTTAGAGCTGGCAAAAATTGGCAGGGAATTTATTTTTATTTTACATTGTGGGGATCGTGCTGTGGTGTAGCGGGTAAAGCCCCCACCTGCAGTGCCGGCATCTCATATGGGCACCAGTTCAAGTCCTGGCTGTTGCACTTCTAATCTAGCTCTCTGTTATGGCCTAGGAAAGCAGCGGAAGAGGGCCCAAGTCCTGGGGTCCCTGCACCCATGTGGGAGACCCAGAAGAAACTCCAGGCTCCTGGCTTTGGATCAGCGCAGCTCTGGCCATTGCAGCCATGTGGGGAGTGAACCAGTGGATAGAAGATGATTCCTCTCTCTCTTTCTCTCTCTCTGGTTCTGTTTGTAACTCTGCCTTTCAAATAAATAAATAAATAAATAAATAAATCCTTAGAAATAAATGAATTACAAAGCTTTGTAATTTTGTAAGCAGTACTATGGTTCTCTGACGATAACTTGGGGATTGGTTCAGTCTGGAAGTCAGAATTGCAAAATACAGATGCGAATGTAGCCCTAATATGGGAACCAAACAAAGAGAATCAAAATCCTAAACACAATATTTACTTCTAGACATGGAAGCACTGGCTCTCTAACTAGTGACGTGCGAATACAGTGAGTCAATTTTGACTTTATTGCTGGGTATATTAACAAGTTTAAAGTGTGCGAACGACACTAAGATACCCTATTATAACAATAGGCTTTCAAAAAACAACACTTCTCTATTTTACCAATAATATCTTCAGTATTCATTCATGAAAAGCATTTAATAAATTACAACCAAATTTTAAATAATACTGAATCCAGACTGTTCTCAATAAAAGTTATCTTAAAAGCAGGAATGATATTGTTACTTCATTAAATGCACGGCATTTTTTCCCACCAACTTACTCCTGCCACTTGAATAGAAAGTCCGCAATTAATTATTACAATGGTGTTAGGAAAAAAGACAAAAAAGGACAGAAGCCAGGAAAACACAGAAAACTGAACAATTTCAAATTGTAAGTATTGATAAGGTATAAGTCTGCTGAATCCAACAGCTGAGCTTTCCCAAAGAGTTTCTACTAACTCGTCTTTCATGAGTATGGGTCACACTTTCCTGTTTGTTTACATGTCTCAATTCTTTGGTTGAAAACCAGACATTTCTGATTAATACTACAGCAATTCTGCATTCCAACCTCCTTACCAGAGTTCTTGTTGGTTTCATCTGTTAAAAGGTAAACATATACTGAAGCAGTGGACTCCTTCCCTCTCACCGTATATCAGCTGGTGTCTCCTGCTTCTTTTTTTTTTTTTTTTTGTTTTCCATTGCTTCTATTGTTGAGCCTGGCTTCCCAAGAGCTACCCTGGGTCAGTATAGCTAAGTGATCAGCTGAAGATTAGTCAGAGCCAGTAAGCCTGAGAGGCTTTAATCTTTTGCCAATGGCCTATGTGTGGCCTGAGGAATATATTCAGAGTTTATCCAGTCTACAAGTCTGCCCTGGATATTACTTTCTGCCCCCAAAAGACTTCACATTAAGCCATGGATTAGTGGCTCACTAGGGCCCTCTCTAGTCCATGAGCATTTGTACAGCCCTGTGCATGCACATAACCTTCTAGACAACCAGAGGAAGGAGAACTTTATCAAAGCCAAATTTGGCCATCTTTCCTGGGGATCTTTACTGCCTGTCCCAACAAGACAGTAAAGGACAGTTGTCTGTCCCAATCAATATTCCCTGATTGTCTGCCAGTGGGATCACTATCACTTTTGTTAATGCCCCAATTAACAATTACTAAAGAACGTTCTGCTTTGCATAAAGTTAGTCCTTCTGGTATCAGAGTTGCCTTTCAACACGACTGCTCCCCTTGTGCCATGGAACTGAGGAGCAGTGGAAGGAGATGGAAGCTCCAAGTTAAAATGCCACAGATGCCACTGTTCTTACTCAGGTTCAATAGATTTTCTTGATAAATGTTTCCTAACTTCTTATATGGCATTGGTCAATTTTCAGAGTTCTTAAATTGCTGTTCTGTATAATTCTGTCCATTTTTATTATTTGTTTTTAGGGATGGGATTTGCTGAGCTCCTCACCCATTCATTCCAGGGTCCATGCAGACATCAGCAAGTGTCTCCTCTGGAGTGATAATAAGAACCCAAACTGCCTCTCACTTCTGCCCATTTAGTTCTCAGGAACAGCAAGGGGGTAATTAAGTGTGTGTTCTTTCATTTTTTAGAAGGAAAGTAAAATGGGAATAACTTTCTGGCTTAGTATATAATAAGACTTGAAGACAAAACTGAAATAAGTCTTGATCAATTTAGTAGCTTCTGGAACTATTATTAAAACACTTGTAAAAGGTCTTGAAGGACTGGCCCTCCATTGCACCTGTCTGAATATGTGTGTAGGAGAGACATGACAAGGGTTATAAAATGATCTCAAAATGTGCAAGCACAATGTTTTTCATACTCTGCTTAACTCTTTCATTTGAGAGATAACAATCCTGGGTGATCAAACTTAGTCATTAACATTGCTTGGTAAACAGAGAAAAAGAACCAGCACTGAAATTTATGGCAAAATTTGAATTGAGAATGGTGCTTTTAAAAATGTGATCTATTAAAATCTATCTCTATTAGAATCATCCATTGTATTTCTTTTTTTTTTAACTTTTATTTAATGAATATAAATTTCCAAAGTACGACTTATGGATTACAATGGCTTCCCCCCCATACCGTCCTTCCCACCCACAACCCTCCCCTTTCCCACTCCCTCTCCCCTTCCATTCACATCAAGATTCATTTTTGATTATCTTAATATACAGAAGATCAGCTTAGTATACATTAAGTATGGATTTCAACAGTTTGCTCCCACACAGAAACATAAAGTGAAAAATAATAGATGATTTTTTTTAAATGATGATGAAATCAGAGCAGACCTATTGTCATGTTTAATCCCAGTGAGAGTCAAGTTGGGAATTGATAATTTCTTTCTTTCTTTTTTTTTTTTTTTTTTTTTTACAGAGGATCAGTTTAGTATGCATTAAGTAAGGATTTCAACAGTTTGCACCCCCATAGAAACACAAAGTGAAATATATTGTTTGAGTACTCGTTATAGCATTAAATCACAATGTACAGCACATTAAGGATAGAGATCCTACATGAGGAGTAAGTGCACAGTGACTCCTGTTGTTGACTTTACCAATTGACACTCCTGTTTATGGCATCAGTAATCTCCCTATGCTCCAGTCATGAGTTTCCAAGGCTATGGAAGCCCCTTGAGTTCTCCGACTCTTATCTTGTTTAGACAAGGTCATAGTCAAAGTGGAGGTTCTCTCCTCCCTTCAGAGAAAGGTACCTCCTTCTTTGATGACCTGTTCTTTCCACTGGGATCTCACTCGCAGAGATCTTTTGCCAGAGTGTCTTGGCTTTCCATGCCTGAAATACTCTCATGAGCTTTTCAGCCAGCTCCGAATGCCTTTAGGGCTGATTCTGAGGCCAGAGTGCTATTTAGGGCATCTGCCATTCTATGAGTCTGCTGAGTATCTCACTTCCCATGTTGGATCACTCTCCCCTTTATTTACTCCATCGGTTAGCGTTAGCAGGTACTAGACTTGTCTATGTGCTCCCTTTGACTCCTAGTCCCTCCACCATGACCAACTGTGAACTGAAATTGGTCACTTGGAATAGTGAGATGGCATTGGTACATGCCACCTCGATGGGATTGAATTGGAATCCCCTGGTATGCTTCCAACTCCACCACTTGGGGCAAGTCAGCCTGAGCATGTCCCAAATTATACATCTCTTCCCTCTCCCATTCCCACTCCCATGTTCAACAAGGATCACATTTCAGTTAATTTTCAACACTTAAGAATAACTGTGCATCAATTACAGAACTAAACCAGTCATATTAAGTAGAACAGACAAAAAAACTACTAAGAGGGATAATGTATTAAGTTGTTCATTAACAGTCAGGGCTATGCTGATCAAGTCACCGTTTCCCATAGTGTCCACCTCACTCCAACAGGTTTCCCTCTTGGTGTTCAGTCAGTCGTCACCGATCAGGGAGAACATATGGTATTTGTCCCTTTGGGACTGGCTTATTTCACTCAGCAATCATCCATTGTATTTCTTCATATTTAAGGTCTCCATGTAGGAACCACAACAGATGGAGTAGGGAGTGGAAATCTCAAATTTATAAGAAGTGTTTAGCGAATTATTATGCATACAAAAGTTTGAAAATTACATTCTTTCTTCTAACTTCATGTATTTTTACTCAAATTAAAATTAATTCATTTAAGAACCCAAAATTGTAATGCTAATCCATACAACAATCTAGGGAACACGGCTTTAAGAAAGAACAACAAAGAGTAAAAAAAGAATTTTTTTCTTTCTGAATGGTTGTACCCTCTGAAACTTCCCTTTCCTCTCTGGATTGTTTCTCTTTCATCTATATATTATAATTCATCTATAAAATACTACGTGCCTTAATGATAGGTCAAAGCCACTTCTTGCTTGGGAGGGAGTAACTTTGGAAAAGGAGTCCCACTCACACATATCTCCATGTGCTCACAGATGGTAAACTGGGCAAAACCCCCGTTAGAAATGCAACATCCTCCATTACTTGAGTCTTGTTTCTTATAACTGTTCCTAAGGAATCTCAGGAAGGTAAAGGCCATATGGTAAAAAGAAGTAAAAGCCATATGGCCATATGGTTGTGGAGCATCCAAGGATTCAGAGAACTTTGTATAAACTGGCATTTTGCAGTTTTTAGTACTTTTTAATATTGCATTTTATGGCGACTGACACAGCTTTCAGAAGTCTTCAAAGGACCTGCTTGTGTAGCCTTGCAAAAACTAAATTATTATAACCAACATTTCTAAAATTTTAAGCTAAACGAACATGCTTTTATGTTATTAAGAAAAAGGTTTACTTGTGGTCTAAAGTTATGGAAACTTTTTAGATTAGAATAAATGCAGCTTTAAACATGTGGATTTGCAGAGCGGCAAATAAATCTTAAGTAGAATGCAAGGAATCACTGTTAATTGACTACATTTGTTTTCATTAAAAATTTCAGTAATACAAACATTACAATATTTTAATAAGAACTTACATATTTTGAAAAATTAATTATTGAGAACCCTTCTGAGTCCCAAGTCCCCACAAATTCATAAGATTAAGAAACGAGTTATCTGTATATCAGCTGTAAAAAGACACAGCGTTAACCAAGGGCATACCTATACTCGGGGTCACTGTCATAGGCAGAGTCTCTGTACAAAAGACCTCTTTTCAGTTCCAGTTCATCGTCTTTCTCTGGGTCTCTCTCATCCTAAAAATAAATAAATAAATAAATATTTTCATTGATTCATTTTCCTTTGTATCTTATCCTCCCCCATTATAAGAATTTTATTCAAATGTTTGTATTTCTTAGGAAAGAAACAAAAGGGTAAGAAAGAATTCATTATATTTTTTGAAGAAAACTATAGCTTTATTATAGTTTTGTTAATGCTGCTTATCAAAGACTAGCATTCACTAAATACTTCTTGGATCAATGAATGAATGGGAATGGACGTGTTAAGATATATAGCTTAACAGTATCTTACATACTGTCATGCAATTTCCAAAAAGACTCTGCATTCTGACTCCTCAGCATTTGACAAAAATCATGTTAATACAAGCAGTCTTATGTGCACCTATGACTTACAAAGAACATAACCTGGGATTATGCATCATAAGCCAAAACGCAGTACAAAAAAGAAAAGGCAAAAAGAAAGTTAAGAAGGTTAAAACGAAAACACGTAAGGACTGCTCTACCTTGCAGGAGCAGCCTGTTCTTACCTTCTAGTAGACACATACAAGGGCTCTGGGTAGAGGACTCTGAAGAGAAAGCTTTGTAAACTGTATCATCTACAGTAAGTTCCTATGCATGTTGTTTATATCATTTAATATCAATTATCTTTCTGCGCCTGCTAGCCAACACCCTTGTTCGCAGCCAAACAGGAACTGACTTAAAGAAAACTAGTAACAAAAGGAAGCAGGAAGCACAGATAAACTTTAGTATTAATAAGGGGTTCATTTATTTGATGTGAAAAGACAGGTGAACACAGATTATGACGAAAAATGATTTTAAAAGTTTGCTGACAGGGGGCCGATGCTGTGGCACAGTGGGTTGAAGCCCTGGCCTGAAGCGCCGTCATCCCATATGGGTGTCGGTTCTAGTCCCAGCTGCTTCTCTTCCCATCCAGCTCTCTGCTGTGGCCTGGGAAAGTGGTAGAAGATGGCTCAAGTCCTTGGGCCCAAGCACCCACATGGGAGATCCGAAAGAAGCACCTAGCTCCTGGCTTCAGATCAACTCAGCTCCAGCTGTTGGCGGCCATCTGGGGAGTGAACCAGCGGATGGAAGACCTCTCTCTCTGTCTCTACCTCTTTCTGTAACTCTTTCATATAAATAAAATAAATCTTCAAAAAAAAGTTTGCTGACAGGATAAAATCAGGAAGAGTAAAAATATAAGCAACAAATAATAGGCAAAATTTAAAAATTACAGAAAACATACATAAACATTTAGAATTGTTATTGCTCTAGGTTTTAACATTATAAAATTAACTCCAACTGATTCTTGTTTTCCCTTAATTTATTTTGGTCTATTAATACAGTTAAAACAACCTTTTTTTTTTTTTTTTGACAGGCAGAGTTAGACAGTGAGAGAGAGAGACAGAGAAAAAGGTCTTCCTTCCGTTGGTTCACTCCCCAAATAGCTACTACAGCCAGCTTGCTGCACCGATCCGAATCCAGGAGCCAGGTGCTTCCTCCTTGTCTCCCATGAGGGTGCAGGGCCCAAGCACTTGGGCCATGCCATCCTCCACTGCACTCCTGGGCCACAGCAGAGAGCTGGACTGGAAGAGGGGCAACTGGGACAGAATCCAGCGCCCTAACCGGGACTAGAATCTGGGGTACCAGCGCCGCAGGCAGAGGATCAGCCAAGTGATCCTCAGCGCTGGCCAACAATCTTTTTTTTTTTTTTTTGAGTTAGTGCTTGAATGGTATTCATGCTTTTATTTTAACCTTTATTATTAGATATTTTTCTTGAACAGCATATAGTTGAATGTTGCATGTATTTATCCACTTTGATAAGGCAATGAAGTAATTATTACTTTATTAACAACACAGAAAAAGTAACTAACATTAGTAAGTGTGAAAAACAAGGTAAAGGAAAGAAATTAAATGGCTATCTTGAGAGGAGGAAGAGCACAATTTGCACTGGCACTCAGAATAGTGGTTAAGAGCCCCGGGAATGCACACAGACCACCTCCATCCTATATCCCATTTTAGAGTGCCAGGATCTGAGTGCTGACTCCACTGCCAATTCCAGCCTTGTATTAGTGTCCATCCAGGGAGGGATCAGGTGATGGCTCAAGTACTTGGGTCCCTTCCACCCATGTGGGAGAAACTGGATTGAGCTGCCAGCTCCCAATTTAGCCTGGCCCAGTCTCAGTTATTGTAGGCATTTGGGGAGTGAACCAGTGAATCCAGTGAATGGGAGATCTCTCCGTCTCTTCTGTCTTTCTGCAGGAAGATAGATGGGAAGCAGGGGTGGGAGTCAATCACAGACACTCCAATATGGGATGCCTGGTGGCCCACACAGCTCTTTAACCCCCTGCATCAGGATGCTCACCCCTAACACAATGTTTTTTTTTATTTTTTAATTTTTATTCTTTTTTTTTTTTTGACATGCAAAGTGGACAGTGAGAGAGAGAGACAGAGAGAGAAAGGTCTTCCTTTGCCGTTGGTTCACCCTCCAATGGCCGCTGCGGCCGGCGCACCGCGCTGATCTGAAGGCAGGAGCCAGGTACTTATCCTGGTCTCCCATGGGGTGCAGGGCCCAAGCCATCCTCCACTGCATTCCCTGGCCACAGCAGAGAGCTGGCTTGGAACTAACATAATGTTTTAAAAAACTATTCATTTATTTGTTTGACAGAGAAAGAGAAATAGAGACAGACAAACAGGGAGAGATTGCCTACTGACTGATTCATTCCCCAAATGCCAACAAGAGTTAGAGCTCAGGTAGACCAAAGCCAGGAGCTGGGAACTCAATCCAGCTCTCTCGCATAAGTGGCAGGGACCTAACTACTTGAGCCATCACCTGATTCCTCCAGGGGTCTGCAGTAACACAAAGCTGGAATCAGGAGTGGAGTCAGGACTCAAAACCAGGCCCTGTGTTACGGGATGTGGTTTTACCAAGTGAGTCTTCAACTACTATTCCAAATGTCCATTCCTATTTCATAGAATCAAATCAAGGTCTTTGTCTAAAATGAGTCCAGGGTCTGGGCTCCTTGGGGACAGTTTCCATTGACTGCCTTTCCCACCTTTTCCACTGTTTGTTGTTGCTGTTTATTACAGTTGTTCTGAATTATTACTGTAAAATCCTTGCTGCTTTTTGAGGGTGATCCCTGGTATCTTTCTTCTGTTAGCTAAGAGGTCAGGTAATGACTGGACAAATATTTCCGTGAGCTCTTCAAACCATTAAGTCTCCCGGTACTTGCTGGAGAGGCTGTGTGGGGCTAAGCCTTAATTTCTTGAGGGCAGAGCCTTAATGTCAGCCTAAACTGATAGCTCAGGGTCCTTTGGTCTTCCTTCATCATTTATAATGCCTTTAGATATCTGCACAGTCCTACAAATCTATATGGTCTTCTAAAATCCCGGGAATATGAGGGAGCTTTTCACCGTCTCTATGGATATATATAGTTTTCTTTTTTAAGCTTTTTGATTATCCTCTTTTTTGTTCCAAACTACCAAAGAGGTGTCCCCGGCAACCTCCAGACAGGTCAGTAATGACACTTCTCTGGAAAGGGTATTTCAAGAAAGCCCAACTGTATTTGCCCCTTGTAATGGTAGGCAGGATGTCGCTTTACACTGAGTTCATGGGCTGTTGGTTTTTAACATGGGGCTAAAGAGCAGCTAAGGGGGCCTGGGAAAGTGAGAATGCCCCAAAACTCAGTGCTCTTTCCAGTATCAAGCTGTTTTTCTTGCCAGGGCACTTATTTACATTCCACTCTTTTTGTTATTTTATTTTTACCATTTCCTTTTTAAATTCTCTCTTAGAGTTCCCTTCTTCAGCTTATATTGTCCATCTCTCCTGTGTTCTGGTCCACTTTTTCCATTAGAACCCTTCACATACTAGTTACAGTCATTTCAAACTTTCGGCGTAATAATTTCACATGTGTGTCATATCTAAGTCTGCATCTGGTGCTTGCCTTGTCTCTTCAAATTCGGTTGTTTTTTGCCTTTTATTGCACTCTGTAATTCTCATTTTCAAAGTCATACAAACTGTACAGAATAAGAGACGATGAAAACAGACCTGTGGAGGAAGGACTGATGGGAACCTTGCTAGAAGCTACTCTGTGCTTAATGCTTGCTGAAGCTATAAATGCAAGAGCCTGCAGATTCCTCCAGTGTCCTTGTTTTTGTTTCCACTCTTGACGTGGGTCTTCCCTAAGTACTCCAGCAGATATGACGCGCATCCTGAAGCTCTCTTAGCTGTATAATCCATTGTTATCCTAGAAGCCTGTTTATGCGTTGGTAAGGTATAGGGGAAGGGGGGCACATTATTTAACATTACAATTAAATCACAGTATTTCAGTGGACCTAAAATGCTGTCTGGTCTGCAGCCTCACAAATATTTCTTATTGTATGGCTCCTCAGACCCCTCAGTGAGATGGGAAGGTTAGATGGTGCTAGAGAGAGAAAGGAATATGCTTGCTCCACGGCTCTGGGAAAGACTGATGAAACCTTTCCATCCGCACAGTAGGATTAGTCACAGGTATATTTCAGATGGATTGCTTTTCGTCCCCTGTCAGAGTCAGGAGGGGATTTTTCTAGTATCTTCACCTCGATAACTTGTTTGAGTTCCTGGAGATAAAGACCATGAACTTGTGATGGCTTGCAGGAGTTTCTCATGCTGTGTTAGCCAGGGTTCTTCAGAGAAGCAGAACCAACAGCACATGTATACAATTAGGAAAGTTTAATATCCAGTAGTTCATTTTCAGCAATGGATAGAACAGAGAGAAGATCAATACGAAACAGAAGACTGAACAGCACTAGACCTAACACAGAAACTAGACCTAACAGCATCTACAGAACACTCCAATGAACAGCAGAATATACATTCTCTCAGATACATGTGGGAAATCCTCCAGGAGAGATCACATTTAGACAATTTAGTCTAACTAAACTTGAAAGAACTTAAAGGTATACAAAATGTTACATGGCCACAATGAAACGAAATTAGCAAGAAATAACAGAAGGAAATTCCGTCTTTTTTTTTTTTTTTTTTTTTTTTGACAGGCAGAGTGGACAGTGAGAGAGAGACAGAGAGAAAGGTCTTCCTTTTGCCGTTGGTTCACCCTCCAGTGGCCACCGCGGCCGGCGCGCTGCAGCCGGCGCACCGCGCTGATCCGATGGCAGGAGCCAGGAGCCAGGTGCTTTTCCTGGTCTCCCATGGGGTGCAGGGCCCAAGCACTTGGGCCATCCTCCACTGTACTCCCTGGCCACAGCAGAGAGCTGGCCTGGAAGAGGGGCAACCGGGACAGAATCCGGCGCCCTGACCAGGACTAGAACCTGGTGTGCCAGCGCCGCAAGGCGGAGGATTAGCCTAGTGAGCTGCAGCGCCGGCCCGGAAATTCCGTCATTTAACAACTATGTACAAATTAAACAACTGAAGGGTTAATATTAAAAGATCTTCCATGTCCTGGTTTGTGCTGTAAACTCAAAATTCTAAAGCTATAGGTGCTGTTTTTGCTGTTTTTCTTGTGGGCTTGGCTTGTCTACAGAGAAAGACAAACTTTGTTTTTTATCCAGTATATGGAACAAGGATGGATGGATGTTCCTCTAGGTCCCTATTCAGTTCTGGGAAAATGGACACCCTACTTAATCACACAAGGGCTTTTGAATGGATGCCACCTTTGTGTGTGTGTATGTGTGTGTGTATACATGTGTAACTGAGAATCTAGAAATGAACCCACACATTTATATTCAATTGATTTTTGACAAAAGTGCTAAGGTAATTCAATGAGGAGAAGAACAGTATTTTTAACAAATGTTACTGGGATAATCATATTTTCAAGTGTGAAACAATTAATTTGGACTCCTTACTTCACACAAAAATTAAAAAATCAAATACAAATGAATCAATAACATAAATTTAAAAGCTACCACAATAAAACGCTTAGAAATCATAGATAAGAAAAGCTGTGATCTTGGAGTAAGCACTGATTTCTTAGATATGACATCCTAAGAACAGACAACAAAAGAAAACATAGATAAAGTTGTATTTTACCAAAATTAAGAGCTTTTGTACTGCATGGGATAGTATGGGGAAAGTGAAATGACACCTGCAGAATGGAAGAACACATTTGCAAATCAGAGATCTAATAAAAGGCTTTATATAGAAAACACACTGTGATCTTAATAATAAAAAGGTAATAAAATTTTTAAATGACCAAAGAACTGAACAGATATTTCTCCAAAGAGGATACACAAATTGCCAAGAAGTATATGAAAAGATGTTTCAAATCATTAGTCATTAGTGAAATACAAATCAAAACTCCAAGGAGACACCACATCACACACATTAGGAAGATGATCCTGAGAAAAACAGAAAGTTTAGCAAAGATACTGGGAGCAGTTATCCTCAAATCACTGCTGGTATTAAATGTAAAATAGTGAGTTACTCTGGATAATAATTTGGCTATTATTCATGATTTACCATGTAAATTTCAGATTTACCATATAAATGTTCATAGTAGCATGATTTTCAACAACCAAAAAAGTGGCAACCACCCAAATCAATTAGTCTAACTGTTAATCAGTGAATGGAGAAACAAAATGTGGTATTACCCATACAATGGAGTATTGTCTAACCATTTAATAAAGGGGGGCAGTGTTGTGGCATAGCTGGTTGAGCCTCTGTGTGCATCACCAGCATTCCATATTAGAGTGCCCATTCTAGTTCCAGTGCTCTGTTCTGGATCCAACTTCTGGTCCCGAATACACGAGCCACTGATACTGATATGGGAGAGACCAGGATGGAGTTTTTGGCTCCTGACTTTGACCTGGCACACCACCGAGTATTGTAACTACTTGGAAATTGAGTAAGCTGATGGAAGATCTTTCACTCCCTCTTCCTCTGTCACATTTTGCCTTTCAGATAAATAAATAAATTTTCAAAATAAATATAAATTTTCAAAAGGATGGAGTGATGCTATATCATACTCAAGTCTTTAATACATCAGTAAGTTAAGATGTCAGTCACAAAGACCACATACTGAATAAATGCATTCCTATGAAATTTCCAGACAGGCATCTGCAGAATTACACTGGTGGGTGCCTTGGAGTCGAGTGAGGAGAATGATGTTTGATTCTGATAGGGTACATGATGTCTTTCTTGGGATGATGAAATGTTTTGAAACTGGACGTAGTAAAAGTTGAACAATTTTCTTGCTATATGAAAACATACTGGGTGAATTTTATGATGGTGAATTATATTTCAATAAGCCATTTTTTTTTTAAAATAAAAAAGGTTTTTTAGCAGAATAGGTGACCTCATTGTTAGTTTTTACTATCTCAAGTAGATACATATTTCCTCATTATGGTAATTCAGAACATTTTAATGATTAATTGAAGGGGGTAAATAATGCATTAAAAGTTTTGTAGTCTTTCCTGTAAGTACAGAGAAGCTCAGAACAATATGATTAATAAATGTGATATTGTAGTACTTATATAGAATGTTGTACCCCATAATGATGGGGTATATGCTCTCTATGAACACAAACAGAATTACTAAAACTGACTATATATCAAGTCTTAAGGAAATGTTAATGTTAATACATTTCAAGTAATTCATAGTATGTTCTCCGTCTGGGAAGTAAGCTAGCTGTGAATAACAAAAGACAGAGTATCCAACTAGATGGAATTTTAATTACCATGGAGCAATGAAGAAATTGCAGTACCAAATAGAAAATATTTTCAAGTGGGTGATAAAAAAGATGTAAAACCAAAATTGACATGTACCTAAGGTCAAGCTTAGAGACAAATCTGCATTATCAAATGTACAGAGACAGAAAAAGAAAGGCTGGAGGGATGGGAACCAAGACGGTGACTAAGTAAGACGATCTGGCTGCCACTGAACAGCCATACACATACCACAGCGCCTTCACAAGAGCCACAGGTCAGCCACCACAGTGCCTCATCTTGCTAAAATCCAGCTGCACTGACAAAACTGCAACCAGGAATGAGTTGGCATGTCACTCCCCCAGCTCCAAAGAGCCTCAGGCAAGAGAGGCAGCTACTTAGAGGAGAGGGACAGGGAATGGAATCCCAGGGCGAGACTCCCTGCAAAAACATTCAATTGGATTGCGCTTCTGTGCCCTGGTTCCTAGGCCCATTCCTGTGGAGTGAATGTTTGTTGTTTCCAGACAGGTGGCTCAGCCACCACTCCCCACACCACTGAAACTCTAGTCATGCCCACAGGGAAGTTCCGAGAGGGAGCTTATTAGAACTGTACCTCAGAGCTCCAACCCCAGCCTGCTCTATGGAAACCCAGCACCTGATAGAGGCCCGAAGGCATTTAGCCCTGGTCGGCACTCACAGACTGAGAACTGTGTCTTTTCTCACCTCAATTCAAGAAAAATTTTGGAAACTACACAAATATGTGGACATTTGGAACTTACTCCTGAACAATCAATATATCAAGGAAGAAATCAAGAAGGAAATAAAAAAAATTCTTGAACAAAAGTGAAAATGGAAACCTATCAAAACCTATAGCAATCAATGCCTGTGTGAAACACACACAGAGAGAAAGATCTCACATAAAGAACTTATCACTGCATCTCAAAGGACTAGAAAAACAAGATCAATTCAACCCAAAAATTGGTAGAAGGAATAAAAAAACTCATAGCACAAATAATTGATATAGATTTTTTTATTGATTTATTTATTTTTTACTTGAGAGTCAGAGTTACACAGAGAGAGAGAGGGGTCTTCCATCTGATGGTTCACTCCTCAGTTGGCCACAATGGCTGGAACTGTGCCAATCCAAAGCCAGGGGTCAGGAGCTACTTCTGGGTCTCCCACATGGGTATAGGGGCCCAAGGACTTGGGCCATCTTCTACTTCCATCCCAGGCCATAGCAGAGAGCTGGATCAGAAGTGGAGCAGCCGGGACTAGAACTGGTGCCCATGTGGGATTGCCAGTGTTTCAGGCTAGGGCGTTAACCCACTGTGCCACAGCGCTGGCCCCAGATTTGAATATTTAAAAAAAAAAAAAAAACGAAATGAAGGGACGGTTCTTTTAAAAAATAAACAAAACTAATCAAATCTTAGATAGACTAATCAAGAAAATCCAAATGGCCAACAGACACAAGAAAAAATGATCAGGATCACTAGTAATCAGGGAAATTCAAATCAAAACCACAATGAGGTTTCACCTCACCCAGGTTAGAATGGGAATGCAAACTGGTAAAGCCACTATGGAAGTCAGTCTGGAAATTCCTCAGCAACCTGAATATAACCCTACCATACAACCCAGCCATCCCACTCCTTGGAATTTACCCAAAGGAAATTAAATTGGCAAACAAAAAAGCTGTCTGCACATTAATGTTCATTGCAGCTCAATTTACAATAGCTAAGACCTGGAATCAACCCAAATGCCCATCAACAGTAGACTGGATAAAGAAATTATGGGACATGTACTCTATAGAATACTATACAGCCATGAAAAAAATGAAATCCGGTCATTTGCAACAAAATGGAGGAATCTGGAGCATATCATGCTGAGTGAAATAAGCCAGTCCCACAGGGACAAATATATGTTTTCCCTGATCAGTGACAACTAACCGAGCACCAAAAAGGAAACCTGTTGAAATGAAATGGACACTATGAGAAAGAGTGACTTGATCAGCCCTTGTCCTGACTGTTGATGTACAACTTAACACTTTTTCCCTTTTAGTATTTTTTTTTTGTTCTACTTAATACTATTGGTTGAACTCTGTAATTAACACACAATTATTCTTAGGTGTTTAAATTTAACTGAAAAGTGATCTCTGTTAAATATAAGAGTGGGAAAAAGAGAGGGAGGAGATGTACAATTTGGGACATGCTCAAGCTGACTTACCCCAAACGGTAGAGTTAGAAATCTGCCAGGGGATTCTAATTCAATGCCATCTCACTAGTCCAAGTGATCAATTTCATCAATTTTAAAAGCTTATAATTTTTAAACTATGTGTTGAAGGAAGTAAGAATACCAACAGCCTATTTCTCTACCAAAACAATAAAGATCAGAGAAAGTAACACCCAAATTAAACACCACAAGGGTGGGGGACTCTTCTAAAACCTAAGGTACAATAAAGGAACTTTTACACAAAAATGAAAAAACCCAAAAACAAATTTAGGTAAATTCAGCTCTAGGAAGTTCCCAAGTTAAAGGAAATAGCAAACAATTTCTGAGATGAAAGAAGTAACTAATCATAGAGGAAGCTTGGAGATGCAGGAACCAATGAAAAAACTACAAAATGGTAATATATGTTACATTGAAATGAGTATTGCTTGCACAAAATATAATGATGTAATATGGTGCTTGAAATGTACCAATAATAAAAACACAGGAATAACAACAGCATATCAATTCAGGAATAAAGTTAAAGTATTCATTTATACTAAATTTTACTAAGAATACTGTTAATTTTTAAAATAAATAATTTTTAAAATAAAGTTAACCAGAACAATAAGAAGTTATAATAACTGGTAAAAAAGTAAATAATAATGTTTAACAATCCAAAGGCAGATAGACTAGAAGAAAATCAGAATATAAATTTATGAATTTATATTTGGATGTTGTATTCAACTATTTCAGTAGGGGCATTAAATATGACAGACTATATACTATAACTGAAAGACATTAATTGCCACATTGTATAGAAAAGTCAATACATGCAATTAAAATTCCTTTTAAATGTAAACAGAAAAGTTAAGAGTATAGTGATAAAGACGGATATCTCTTGCAAAACATTAAATAAAGCTATTTTAGCAATGGTACTATGGAATGAAAGACCAAAAGAAAATACTTTTTACAAGAAATAAAGACATTTAATAATGATATAATTCACATTTATAAACATGTAATCCCTTTATCAGCATGCCTGGAATCAAGACTCAGTTCATTTCTTATTTCACCTCCTGCTACTACGCACCCTGCAAAGCAGCAAGTGATGGATCAAGTGGTTGGGTTCCTGCTATCCACATAGGAGAGCTGGATTGAGTTCTTGGCTGCCAACTTCAGCCCCTAACTTGAGGCTGTTGTGGTATTTGGGGAAGAGAACCAACAGTTGGGTGCTGTCTATTTCTCTTTATCTCTACCTCTGCAATTAAAATACAGGGCCGGCATCCCATATGGGCATGGGTTTGGCTGCTCCACTTTTGATCCAGCTCCCTGCTAATGGCCTGGGAAAGCAACAGAAAATGGACAAGTGCTTGGGCCCCTGCACATGGGAAACCTGGAAGAAGCTCCTAGCTCCTGGCTTTGGCCTTGCAGAGCCCTGGCCATTGTGGCCATTTGGGAAGTAAACGAGCAGAGGGAAGATCTCTCCCTCTGTCTCTCCTCTCTAACTCTGCCTTTCAAATAAATAAATAAATCTTTAAATAAGTAAATAAATAAACTCTGTGTAAAATCTCCATTTTGCTGCCAGCACAAGCAATTTTTAGAGAACATCTAATATTTATTGGTTACTTTTACTTGGCTATCATTTTAAGTATGTTATATATTCTAAATCCATAAATATAAGAAACCTGTGAGAAAACTAGAGCAAGTAACTTGCACAAAAGACTGGTTATTCAGAGACTTCATAAAATAGCATTTAGTTCAGTTCCTGGCATGTAGTAGTAACTTCAGCTAAACTTATAAATCAGCTTCAATGAACTAAAACTTGAATCACAATTTGTAGTCCCTGGCAGATCAATAGCCTCCCTGATTTATTCTTTCACTATACTGTTTCAGCAAATCTCACACCAAATTCATACTCTTCTCTTAAGCCAACTGATCACTTAATGTTAGCAAATTTTTTTTAAATCTTCTTGAGTTCTTTTTTTTTTTTAAGATTTTTTTAATTTATTTATTTGAGAAGTAGAGTTACATACATTGAGAGGTAGAGACAGAGAGTAAGGTTTTCCTTCCACTGGTTCTCTCCCCAAATGGCCACGGCAGGAGCTATGCCGATCTGAAGCCAGGAGCCAGGAGCCAGGAGCCTCCTCCAGGTCTCCCACGCTGATGCAGGGGCCCAAGCACTTGGGCCATCTTCTACTGCTTTCCCAGGCCACAGCAGAGAGCTGGATTGGAAGAGGAGCCGCTGGGACCAGAACCGGCGCCCATATGGGATGCCAACGCCGTAGGTGGAGGATTAACCTACTGCGCCAAGGCGCCGGCCCTGCGAATTAATTTTCTTAAAAACATTAGTAAAACACTGAAACATGGGAGAATCCCTACTTTCCAGAGGAGAAATTGCCAACCAGCAGGTGGTATGAGTGCTTTGTTTGGCACACAAAATGTTTTGTATTTTTAATTTGAATTAGTTGACACAACTTTATATAGAAATCAGACCTTCAAAAATAATTAGAATGCCGGCACCGTGGCTCACTTGGCGGCCATTTGGGGAGTGAACCAATGGAAGGAAGACCTTTCTCTCTGTCTCTCTCTCTCACTGTCTAACTCTGCCTGTCAAAAAAATATTAGAAGATGTGGCAACACTATATCTGAAATTCTATATAGCAGAAATTAACTGGAACGGAGTAGCAGCCACTTCCTATGGAGAGGTTATACACTCTAGTGGAGTCAGCTTGCAATCAATCAGCTCCTTGAATACATCTGCTGTCATTACTCTTGGATTACAGGATTAAGTTTAAATCTTTCAGCCTGGTTTTCCATGACCTGGCTTAACAGGAATTTTCTGCTTTAACTGGAAGTTCCTTACAATTTCTACAGTGAGTTTTATTTTTTAAAAATGCATTTCTAGACAGGGTAGGCTGATGGGATTAAGTCACATGCATTTTCTTAATTCTGCTAAAAGGCATCAGTACTTGGGAGTTTTTTGTAACATGACCTGGTTTTATGCAACTTATGTATCCTTGAATAACATGTAAATCAGGATGCTTGGTGTTTGCGCCATTCTTATCTTTGGGTTTTATTTTTAACAGAATCTTCTCTGATCACTGACTTCCATTAGTTTGCTTAAGATGACTTCTCTTCACTTATTAATTATTGTCAAATTTCTGACATTTTATGTTTTAATCACCTCAGTACAAGTTAAATATTTAATGATTCATAAAGAAAGGACCCTTTCACAATCTTAGAACAGGTTGATATTCAAATCAATTCTTTGTGAAGTTTAAAAAAAAATCCACCAGCCAGTGTTTATATTTAGATTGTATACCCGGCCTGTGAACATTCTTCAGGTATGTCTGACATGGACTTTGGTCTGTCCGGTTCCCAGGAAACACAGGTTTCAATACATAGTTCACAGTGTCTTTCTCTGGTATTACATCAGTGCTTACTTATCTCTGTTACTGAACATGTATGCTCCCATGGTTGTCATTTGTTTGTATTTTTACATGCTCATGTTTGGGCATATCACTGGGTTTGTGTGTATCAGACTGTACTGTATGTGTTCATCTCTGTACAGCTTTATGGTTGACCAAAGCGTATTAATTATCTGGGTTACAACTAAAGTAGCTACATGACCTTATATGAGTCACTTAACTTTTGCAAGCCTCAGTGTCCTCATCTTTTAAAGAGTAAACATCAGTTTATCAGAAGGAGAAATGGAATAATACATACGCAATGCCTGATGACAGTAAACACTTAATAGAATTATTATTCCTATATAACCAATTTCTGTTTTGCCCTAGAAGAACATGCCAAGTTCTGCTTAGGTCTCTTACCCTTAGGTCTACATGGACACTGTACCACATTGATTTTTTTTGTTTCATATTCATTTACTGATTTATTAAATTATAATTGGGTTATGTAAATTCCTTATAGGTGGGAAATTTGATTTCATAAAAATATTCCCCATGCTTTACACAGTGTCAGGTACACAGCATACAGATATTGGGAAAAAATTCTCAATAAATACTTTATGAATAAATATAGAGACAAAAGGATGGCTAGTTTCCAGAGTTGGTACTCAGGTTGCTTTTAGTGTAAACATTTCAACACTGGTATTGTGTTTTCCTTAAACTTTTGGCTAGAATGCAGTAGAGAAAACATCTGGGTCTGGAGTTTTAATTTTTGAAAGTCTTTAAACTACAAATTCAATTTTTTAATAGACATTCAACTGTTAAGATTATTTTTTCTTAATTTATTCTTTGTTATATTTCTTGATAAGTTAGTCTATTTCAAGTAGTTTCTTTTTTTTAAACTTTTATTTAATGAATATAAATTTCCAAAGTACAGCTTATGGATTACAATGGCTTCCCCCCCCATAACGTCCCTCCCACCCACAACCCTCCCCTTTCCCACTCCCTCTCCCCTTCCATTCACATCAAGATTCATTTTCGATTCTCTTTATATACAGAAGATCAGTTTAGCATACATTAAGTAAAGATTTCAACAGTTTGATCTTCTGTATATATAGAAAATTGAAAATGAATCTTGATATGAATGGAAGGGGAGAGAGAGCGGGAAAGGGGAGGGTTGCGGGTGGGAGGGAAATCATCGGGGAGGAGGGGGAAGCCAATGTAGTCCATAAGCTGTACTTTGGAAATGTATATTCATTAAATAAAAGCTAAAAAAAAAAAAGATTTCAACAGTTTGCTCCCACACAGAAACATAAAGTGAAAAATACTGTTTGAGTACTAGTTATAGCATTAAATCTCAATGTACAGCACACTAAGGACAGAGCTCCTACATGAGGAGTAAGTGCACAGTGACTCCTGTTGTTGACTTAACAAATTGACACTCTTGTTTATGGCATCAGTAATCACCCTAGGCTCTTGTCATGAGCTGCCAAGGCTATGGAAGCCCCCTAAGTTCAGCGACTCTGATCATATTTAGACAAGACCATGGTCAAAGTGGAAGTTCTCTCCTCCCTTCAGAGAAAGGTACCTCCTTCTTTGATGACCCGTTCTTTCCACTGGGATCTCACTCGCGGAGATCTTTCATTTAGGTGTTTTTGTTTTGTTTTGTTTTGTTTTGTTTTTTTGCCAGAGTGTCTTGGCTTTCCATGCTTGAAATACTCTCATGAGCTTTTCAGCCGGATCCACATGCCTTAAGGGCTGATTCTGAGGCCAGAGTGCTGTTTAGGACATCTGCCATTCTATGGGTCTGCTGTGTATCTCACTTCCCATGTTGGATCATTCTCTCCCTTTTTTATTCTATCAGCTAATATTTGCAGACACTAGTCTTGTTTATGTGATCCCTCTGGTTCTTAGTCCTATCATTATGATCAATTCTGAACAGAATTTGATCACTGGGACTAGTGAGATGGCATTGGTACATGCCACCTTGATGGGATTGAATTGGAATCCCCTGGTATGTTTCTAACTCTACCGTTTGAGGTAAGTCAGCTTGAGCATGTCCCGAATTGCACATCTCTTCCCTCTCTTAAACCCAACAGAAGACAGGATTAGTAAACTAGAGGATGGTTGAAAAAATTGTCCAGGGGCTGGCGCTGTGGCACAGCAGGTTAACACCCTGGCCTGAAGCATTGCATCCCATATGGGCACCCGTTCTAGTCCTGGCTGCTCCTCTTTCGATCCAGCTCTCTGCTATGGCCTGGGATAGCAGTACAAGATGGCCCAAGTCCTTGGGCCTCTGCACCCATGTGGGAGACCTGAAGAAGCTCCTGGCTCCTTGCTTTGGATCAGCACAGCTCTGGTCATTGCAGCCATCTGAACCAGCGGATGGAAGACCTCTCTGTCTATACCTCTCTGTAACTCTTTCAAACAAATAAAATAAATCTTTAAAAAAATATCTAAACTGGAGGGAAAAATAATGATATATATGTATATATGTACAAGATACAAGAGACACAGTCTACCCTTAGATAAGTGTTATTTGGAGTTTCAGAAGAATAGCAAAGAGACATTGGAGCAAAAGCAATGTTTAAGGAAATAATAACTAAGGGTTTTCCAAAACAGACAATGCATATAAGTCCTGCAAACTTAGTGGAGAAGTAATTCAAGAAAACTACATCTACATGTATCATATTCAAACTACTAACCACAAAGCCTCAGAGCAAATCTTAAACACAGCAAAGGAGGGAAAACCTATAAACTTCAAAGAAGTAAGAGGTGACTTTCAAAGGAGACAAAGAAGGTCAGAGGACAAAATGATGGCTTTTTTAAATGTCAAAGAAATTAACTACCAACCTCAAATTCTGTATCTAGTGAAGCCATTTTACATAAAGAAGAGTAAAACCAAGATGTTTTAAACTCCTATCCAGGCGACTGACACAAAATGAAGTATTAAATAGAATTCTTCAGACAGGAGAAAAATGATTCTAGAATACAGATGGAAACAGAGAAATACAGGAAAGAATGAATAATAATAGGGTAAGTATGTGATATAAGTGAATAAATGTCACTATAGGAACAAAAATAATTAGTGTGCTTTATATGTATAGAATTAGTATATGATAATAGACTTGCAAAAATGAATTAGCTTTAAATGTGTTAAATGTTTTCATGTCTCATTGTTATCTGAGAAGTCATCAGATACATAATTTGTCAGGGCTGGTGTTATTGCATGTGGCTAAAGCAGCCGCCTGTGACACTGTCATCCCATATGGGCACTGGTTTGAGTCCCAGCTGCTCCACTTACGATCCAGCGCCATGCTAATGGCCTTGGAAAAGCAGAAGATGGTCCAAGTGTCTGGGCCGCTGCCATCCATGTTGGAGACTCGGATGAAGCTTCTGGCGTCTGGCTTCAGCCTGGCCTTGCCCTAGCCATGTGGCCATCTGGGAAGTGAGCCAGTGAATGAAAAGATCTCTCTCTCTCTCTCTCTCTCTCCTTTCTCTGTAACTCTAACTTTCAAATAAATAAATATTTTAAATATAAATAATTTATCATATATGCATGGTGAAATCAATAGGGCAAACAATAATAGAATGGTAAAAAATGAATTGCAAGTAATAAATAGAAAATGAACTACCATAAATTTAATTTAAACAAAAACCACAACATCCTCCATTAAAGTACTAGATTTTCATTCTCGAAAAAAAAATCTCCTGTTCTTCCTGTTCTACTTACAAGATACAGACTTTAAGTATATGATAAAAACAGAGACTGTAAAAATTTACAACATGCATACACTAGCCAAAAAATGCTTTTATACCTATTCAAATATTAGACAAAACATAGTATAAATAAGGAGTACTTCCAGAGATACAAAGAAACATTTCACAATAAATGGTCCATAATACACTCTGAAATCTATATCCAACCAATGATATAACTTCATTATATATAGAATTAACAGAAATTGGAAGAAAAATAGGGAGACATATAATCATGAAATTTGTTATTTTCTTGATTCTTGACACCTAGTTATCACTATACAGAGAAAGAAATTCCAAATGGGTCATATATTTAAATATTAAAGTAAATAGAAAGTCTTTAGAAGAAAACACAGGAGAACACCAGAAAGTTTTGAAAGTAAATAAAAACTATAAAAATGCTAATCAAACAAGAAAAATATGTAAATTGTATTAATTAGAGTTGAAAATTAATTTTACTTAAAAGATACAATTAAGAAAGCAAAAATGCAAACCACATTGTGGAAAAAGAAAACTAAAACAGATGTATCTGACTAAGAACTCACATCAAGAATCTATATAACTCTTTGAATTTATTTTTTATTAATATAAACAGAACAGATTTCAAGTAGTTCATAAATACAACTCTAAGAATATAATGATACTTCCTTTCCTCCCCCCCCTTTCATTCTTTTTTATTTGCGATAACACATTTTTAATTTACTTTATAATTACAGGCTCAATATTCCACTAAATAAGCAGTTCCATAATTAAAAAGTGCAAAGATAAATTCTCAGCAATATATATTGCTGACAAAGGCTATAAACTAATCAATTCGAAGATGTCAATTTCACTCATATATATTGGGTTTTTCTTGTACTGTGTATATTAGCTACCAACCTAAGGGAAATGAAATCAGCATATGAAAGAGTTAACTGTACCCCCATGTTTACTGCAGTTCAATTTACAATAGCTAAGATACGGAATCAACCCAGATGTCCATCAGCTAGAGACTGGATAAAGAAAATATGGTAAATATACACGATGGAATAGTATTTAGCCATTAAAAATAATAAAATCCTGTCTTTTGCAATAAAATTATGCAACTGGAGATAATTATGCTTAGTGAAAAAAAGTCAGACCCAAAAAGATCACATGTTTTCTCTGATTTGTGGTTCATGGAACTCTATACCAAAAATGTAATGTAGACAATCCAGTTAAAAAAAAAAACAACAGGCAAAGTGCTTGAATAGCCATTCACAAAACAGGTTATCCAAGTTACCAAGATACTTAAAACTTGCAATACTGACTCACTGGGAAGAGTGACTTGTCATCAGGAACCAGAAAATTACAACTGTGTGACAAACTACTTTTTACCATCAGAATGTCAAAGTGAAATATAAGTGGGCACACATGCGTGTGTGTATGTATACACTCACACATAATCAATTAAGCAGTGAGGATATGCAAGAGGAAGAATTCTCCAGCGCTGGAAGTGGGAGAGTCAATTATTAAAACCACATGAAATGTTCTTTGGCAGTATCTACTAAAGCCGAATGTACATATATCTTTTGTATAATTTCAGTGGTAAGCAGATACCCAAATATTAAGGACATGTGCTAACTGCTCATGGCACTTCCATAAACAAGAAACAAGAAACAACCCAAATGTCCATCAACAGAGGAATTAATAAACACATGGTAATACTTTGATACAGCCAAATGCTGTAGAACTGCAAGAGTGAACTATGGCCTAAAAAGAAATAAAGTTACAACAAAACGGGGTAGACACCTTAGAATGTCATTTATAGAAAGTTCAAACAAGCATTAGTACTAATCTTGCTTTTAGAAAATAATGTTGTGCTTCACATTAGATACCAACCACCCTTTAAGTGGCAAACTTTCTAGGGCTTCTACAGAGCTGATTATGCTTTGTGTCTTGTCTGGTGGATAGTTTACATGAGTCTGTTGTTTTTATTAAGATTCATCGAGCTATTATTATGACTTGTATATTTTCTATATGTATATTATACTTTGAAAACAAATCAATTTTAAAAACAGTATGCAAATAGAAGCTTAAAATTGTTGAAACTCATCCCAAGGTCACATAATCCAGTTAGATACCCAAGATTAAGTTTAATGCCCAACATGATGCTGATGATAAATGTTTGTTTTTCAAACTAATGATTGATACAAGAAATCAAATACAAAAAGAATATACTGTCATTATTTCTTTCCAATTTCCATGCATATTTATTTGTCTTAGCTCGGAAAACATTCTCCTATTTATATTCTCTAATATCAAATATGACCAACCCAACCTATTTTTTCCTCAATTGAATATTTAATTAATGTACAAATCAGCTTCAAAATATATTCTTCTCATTCTCCTTCCTCAAGTTACCATTTAGGATAAAATCTATTTGCAGGGAATGGAGTTGCTTTATGCCGGGTCACAAACAAGACTCCCTATTTTCAAGGTTGTGAAATAAGTATCATGAAGTCACTATTCACTGTCTCTTTAAAAGATAATTATCACTCAGGATGTTTATAGCTCAGATGACCTATGTCAAATACTTGGCATGACTCAGGTCAAACAGGAAGTCTGATATGGTGCTTTTTTTATCTCTTCCCAGTGACTATAAAAATTGCAAGTTTTAAGCATCTTTGGTGGTTTTCTTGCCCTATTATAAAAAGTCTCCAAGATAAAATTTTAGAAACTAACATATAAATGTCTTTGATGAGCCTGATGTGATTTCAAGACATTTTTTACCCGGTCATGGATCTCATCGCAGTTTGAAGGTGAACACCAATCAGAATGAAATCTGTAAGCATAAAAAACAAAGGCAATTTGTAGACAAAGGGAGATAAAAACAAGCCTTTCCAAATTCTGAAATACCAGACAAAAAAACCATGCTTTTATTACTCCTATGGTATAACAATGTAAGATTACAATAATGTAGTTTCTCCCTTTGACCAAGGCTGAGGGTCAGATATAAAATCAGGTATTGATTCTCAGTTGTACCGAAGTCATCACAGCAAGTACAATGCTATTGATCACAAGCTTGGCATGCATTTAAGAGAACATGCCTATGCATCTGACTATTT
This sequence comes from Oryctolagus cuniculus, assembly GCF_051225735.1. Lineage (NCBI taxonomy): Eukaryota > Metazoa > Chordata > Mammalia > Lagomorpha > Leporidae > Oryctolagus > Oryctolagus cuniculus. The sequence goes on along the minus strand of NC_142873.1, from coordinate 125,225,120 downwards.
GAATGCTCTAAATACATAACTTTTTAGAACTTTACCTCTAAACAGATTTTCATATTAGGACAATAATTCTATGTACAACACCTTTAAAATCAGCTGTTAATTCTTAAGTAATTTAATCAGGCTCTTTTTAAGCTACAGAATAAATTTCTTTCAAATGAAACAAAACACAGATAACAGAAGAAAGTACTACATAGAATCTAGTCATGTTTTTATTCTTTCAAAATACAAGGAACCAAGAAATTAAATTGTCCCGTTTCAACACAGATGATATCACTTCTCTAAGTCTCTGCTATGAGATAAATGTATTTTAAAATAATAGGTAGGAAAAATATGACTTAGTTTGAGTCTGAGAGTTAGAATTAAAGATGTCATAAAAGAAATAGAGCATCCATTCCTCTTTCTTATCTTTCTGCAATTCAAAACTGACATCAGTACAATTAAATTACTTTGTTTTACAAATGTAATGATAAAAATTTCCAGATCTAATTATAATGCATTTATATGAAGTGAAGTGTTGTTAATTCCTCCTTAAAGAAATAGGTAAAATGTTAATATGTTGCCTATACATTTGCCTTTTTTCTCCTAGTTTGTTCTTTAAAAATTACATTGGCATATTATTAAACAGAGTTTAAGTATTAGTCAAGATAAATGGTTTACATAATATACTTTACAGAATACAAACTCAGAAGCTTTTGCAGATCAAAGAAAATGATCAATAGAGTGAAGAGACAGCCAACAGAATGGGAAAAAATATTTGTAAAACACCTATCTGACAAAGAATTAACATCCCAGATATATTAGTAACTTAAAAAGAACTTAACAAAAAAATAACCAATCCAGTTGAGAAATGGGCAAAGTACTTCAACAGACAATACTCATATAGAAGAAATACAAATAGCCAAGAAATGTATGAAAAAAATGCTCAGTATCACTAGCCATGAGGGAAATGCAAATCAAAACCACAATGAGGTATCACTTCACCCCTGTCAGAACAGCTAAAATCCAAAATGCAGAGAGTAGCAGGTTCTGGTGAGGACGTGGACAAAGGGGAACACTCAAACACTGTTGGCAGAGTGCAACTTAGTGCAGTCACTGTGGAAAACAGTGTAGAAATTTCTTAAAAAAAAAAAAAGAGAGAGAGAGAGATTTGCCATACAATCCAGCACTCTGCTACTGGGAATATACCCAAAAGACTTAAATACAACGAAAAGAGAGAGATACCTGCACCACCATGTTATAGCAGTATTGTTCATAATAGGCAAAATTTGGAAGCAATCAAAGTGTCCATCATCAGCTGCATGGATAAAGAAAATGTGGCATATATACACAACCAAATATTATTCAGCTTTAAAAAATGAAATTCTACCACTTGCAGCAAAACGGACCTAACTGGAGGACCTAATGTTGAGTTAAATAAGCCAAACCCAGAAAGATAAATATTGCATGTTCTCCCTTATATGTGAGAGCTAAAATTAAAAAAAAGGGGGGGGTAAACAAATGTCTCTGTGTATCAGTATTGCTGCAAGCATAGTTTTGTACAACTTTGTCTCATAATTTTGTCAAACTAGTGGTTAAGAATGTAATACTACTATAGTTTTAATGATCTGTGATTAACTTAAAATTTACTATAGATGGGTGAAATGGTCATTTTTTTTCATTCAGCTATTATTTACAGCCATTGTCTATATTCCCACTAAACTAGTGTTGTTTTTTTTTTTTTTTTGCTTTTTATTTGTTAAACTTATTTGGTGAAATATTAAACCTATCTACTGTAATGTATAGTGAAAGTATATTATCTCAAAAACAAAAAAAAGGGGGGAGAAGGAAGGAGGGTGGGAAGAAGAAGAAGGGAGGAAAGAGGGAAGAAGGGAATATCATTGTGTTCTTAGGACTTTATCTACAAAGCACGCTGATCTGTCAAAAACTGACTGAAATTAAAATTTTAGAAAATAAAAGTAAATAATTCCTTTAATTTACAGGTAAAATAGTCTATGCTTAATATCGAAAACACTCATTTCTAAATATCAGAGAGTTTATCCAATCTACTTTCAAGCATGAAAATAACTGTAAATGTCACATATCTATTCTAAGCCAATCCTTGTACTGACATAGGAAAATAAAGGGACAGCTGACTTTAGTTGTCCTACATGAACATTTTTTGAATATAAACTCAATTAACAATTTACACATATACAAAGGACAAGAGCAAAAGCAGGAGCAACCCTGCTAATGTGCCTGGGAAAGCAGCAAACATGGCCCAAGTTCTTGGTTCCATGTACCCATGTGGGAGACTGGAAGAAGCTCCTGGCTCCTGGCTTTGGATCTGCTAAGCTCTAGCCATTGCAGTCAGTTGGGGAGTGAATCAGCAGATGGAAGATCTCCCTCTCTCTCTCTCTCTCTCTCTCTCCCTCTCCCTCTCTCTGTAACTCTTTCAAATAAATAAAATAAATATTTTTGAAAAAATAAATAAACAAAAAGCAGGAGCCAAAGTGTATGTATGGATAAGCAACACAGGACTGAAACTGACAGTAAACTACAATGGTAGATTTACAGTCTGAAAGTTCTCCAAAACATCTTAAAAGGTAGAAAAATAAAACAATTATGTAGTTTTAGGACCACAAACAGGTATAGGTTAAAAAACTTCTTGAAATCCTACAAATATGGCAAATGACATAGTCAATAAAATCAGAGTTTAATTCCAAAAGTAAAAGGAACACAGAGGGCTGGCACTGTGGCCTAGCAGGTAAAGCCGCTGCCTGCAGTGCAGCATCCCATATGGGCAACGGTTCGAGTCCCAGCTGCTCCAGTTTCGATCCATCTCTCTGCTATGGCCTGGGAAAGCAGTAGAAGATGGCCCAAGTCCTTGGGCCTCTGCACCCGCATGGGAGACCCAGAAGTTCCTGGCTTCACACTGGCCCAGCTTTGGCCATTGTGGTCATTTAGGGAGTAAACCAGTGAATGGAAGGCCTCTTTCTCTCTCTCTGCCTCTCTGTAACTTGTAACTCTGCCTTTCAAATAAATAAATAAAGCTTTAAAAAATAAAAAAGAACACAGCACCAACTGTAGACTGAACATCCAAGCAGATGGATAAATCAAGGAAAATCCACTGATGTTGAAATGCATGTTACCAGACATTAGCAAATAAAACCTCTTTTCAGGAATTACCATGAACTTTAATTTTTTAAATGTTCAGTTGTTTATTTTTATCTGAAAGGCAAAGTGAGCAAGAGAGAGTGAGTGAGAGAGATCTTCCAACTGCTGGTTCACTCTCCAATTCCCACAATTGCCAGGGTAGGTCCAAGTCAAAGCCAGGAGCCTGGAATTCCATCCAGATCTCCCACGTAGGTAGTAGGTATCCTGGTAACTGACCTCATCTACTGTCTCCAGGATGAACATTAGAAACTGGACTGGAAGCAGAGTGTGGGACTAGAACCAGGCACTCTGACATGGGACACAGGCGTTCCAAGTGGTGGCTTAACCCACTGCACCAAAACCACTCATCTCATTTCATCTCTTGAATTTTTACAGCATATGTATGTGTCCGTTGTATGTGCTTATGCCAATCACTCAATGACCTCCTTAGATGTGATTCTAATGGGCTAGAAACAATGGTAATCAAAATTCTGTATCTCAGGATTGGAGTTTCCAACATGCCTCTATATATTCACTTTGAATGCTAACAAAGCTAGTGATGAAACAGACAAATCTATTGAGAAGAGGGATTTTTTAAAAAATTTTTTTCATTTATTTATTTCAGAGGTAGAGTTACAGAGAGAGGGAGAGACAGAGAGAGGTCTTCCATCCGCTGGTTCACTACAAATGGTTGTAACGGTTGGAGCTGGGTTGATCTGAAGCCAGGAGCCAGGAGCTTCTTCCAGGTCTCCCACATAGGTGCAGTGGCCCAAGAAGTTGGGCCAGCAAAGGCACAGCCAAGAGCTGGATTGGAAGAGGAGCAGCTGGGCCCGGAAGGGATGCCGGAGCCGCAGGTGGAGGATTTACCTACTGCGCCATAGCGCTAGCCCTAGGGAGGGATGTTTTAACAGAACATGCAAACAAATATACTCCTACTCCAATCACCAGTTTTGAGGTGAACTTTTGATCTATTCTACAGTTAATTAAATCTTTGTTAATTACATCTAATATTTGCTACTTAGGATTTTTATATCTTCTGACTGGTTTTCAGGTTGCTATCAGTCTATATCTTAGGTTTCCAAGTTTTTAAAAAATACTATGACAAAAACATGTTTTTTCTATGGAAAGATTTGTGATAGAGACAAGGAATTTCCAATTTTTTTAATTTTTAACAAATAAAAAGGGGTTCTTTAAAATCTAAATTATAAGGAAGTAGCCGACTTTAGTTGCCAAAGTACTTTTAGAGAGAGAGCTAGACGTGCAACATGATTAATTATCTCTTGTGGAGTTGGTAGGATATTAATTTGAGAAAATTGGATACTATTTGTCATCAATATATAGATCATCATTATAATTAAATGGAAAAACATGATCTATGTTATTTGTATACTTAAGCTATGTCTGTAATATTATATCCCTGTGACTCTTCTACAAACATAACAAATATACTACTTTCCAGTTTTAAGAAACACATTATTTACAGTTAAAGTGATCCAAGTCTCCTTAAAAAACTCACTTATAGAAAACTGGGCTACAGAAGCATATCTAACGCTATGTAACATGTAATATATTCCAAAACAATTCAAGTAAGCCTCTTAAAATCAAAATATACTTTTACAAGTAGTCACATCATATGCATAAATACTGTCTTCCATTACACTAATTATGCAAAATATTAGTATAGAAATAGAGGCTACACACTACCTTTCCCTGAGAGAAGCTCGATTTAACACAGGGCTTGGTGAATGCTTCGGCACTGTTGAGGGCGCTGAATGGACTAACAAGGTCCTCGCTGAATGCTGGGGCTTGCTGCATGACCGTGAGCTCAGATATTCTTCACACCTGTCTAAGGACTCATCAAAGTCTCTCCCATGGGGTGTTCTGATAACCTGTTTTTAAAAAACCACATATAAATATATACATATATATGCACACATATTTATATTTATATAGCATAATACACAGTAGTATAATATATATGGTAACATTACACAGATGCACATATGACTTTCATAAAGTAACAAAATAAAGATATGCCACAGCTGTACTCGAAGGTAAATTTCATGATGCAGTAGTCATTATCATCAGTGACCAGAATGCAAATATTTGTTAAATAAATCTTACTCCTTTCCTCTGCAAAAATTCATTCTCAATCTTTTTAAGCTTGATCTATCAGCCATATTTCACCTAATTAGTTGCTCCTCTTTCCTTGAAATACATTCTTTACTGCCTTTATTTAACAAATATTTGCATTTTGGTCACTGTCCTAAAAGCTGGAACTACAACAGTGAACAAAACAAAATCCCTGTTTTAAGATCTATGTTCTTGCAGTGCTGTTTAGGAAACCTTACCTTTAAGAAAGCTATCCAGTCTTTATTGGGCTCACTTTCCTCATATGTAAAACTGGGTCAACAATAGCTACCTTACAGATCTTCTATAATTCAAAGTAGCCTGCAGAATGCCTGTGTGTCTAAACCAGCTAAACAGAAAGTTTAACTTATTTATTATTAAAACACCAGTACAACACAACTTTTTGCTCCAATGCTGCCACACTTTTCACTGCTTTTTAGAACTAAAACATACACTGAGAATCAAGTTTCCATCCCAGAACCAAACAGCAAGTAATTCAAAATGAAATAATTACAGTCCCAAATAACCAACCAACAAGAAATAAGTGACGGGGACTGAATGAAAGAAAAACATGAAAATTACTCCAATGTCAACTGTTCACAGAGATAAAGCAAAAACACAGTGAATGTCAAAAACATTCCATGTTTGTGTCTATGATCAATACTGTAAATGTATATGTTAAGAAATTCATAGAGGGGCTGGCACTGTGGTGTAGTAGGCTGAGCCTCTGCCTATAATGCCCACATCCCTTATAGATGCCAGTTTGTATCCTGGTTGCTCCTCCAACCAAGCTCACTGTTAAGGGCCTGGGAAAGCATAGAAAGATAGCCCAATTGCTTGAGACCCGGAAGAAGCTCCTGGCTCTTGGCTTTCTATCAGCTCAGCTCCAGCCATTGGCAGCCATTTGGGGAGTGAAGCAAGCAGATGGAAGACCTTTTTCTCTGTGTCTCCCTTTCACTGTCTGTAACTTTACTTCTCAAATAAATAAATCTTAAAAAAAAAAAAACAGAGACAGATTCATGGAAAAGCAGGAAACAGGTACCATCATACTGTTTCTTCAATTGTGTGTGTGTGTATATATATATATATATATATGACCCACTTGGCATAGGATAGAGAGATTCTTTTCATTAATTTCAAAACAAACTAGTCATGTTGGCTGGAAGACCTTTTTTTACTAAAACTTTTGTCTACTGAATTTTCTCCCCAAACCACTTACCAATGCTTTAAGCAAATTCTCTTCTTGGTGACTAACACTGGCATTTTCTCTATCAGAAAATTCCCTGAGAATCTGTTTAGTATGTTAACAAAAACTCAGATCTAGAGAGAAATGGGAATTTGAACTCATAATCCAGATGAGATGAGAATAACCAAGAAAGATAAATGACAATAATGTATGCTGAAGCAGCAAAACTTGCTATGGTGTGGGGTGAGAGGGCCTTGCGGCACAGCAGGTTTAGCTTCCACATCACATGTTGGAGTGCCTGGTTCTGGTGGCACCTCTGCTTCCAATCCCGCTTCCTGCTAATGCATCCTCAGAGGCGGCAGATGATGGCTCAAGTGCCTAGGCACTGCCACCCTGGTGGGAGACCTGATGAAGTTCCTAGAGTCTAGCTTCAGTGTAGCACAGCCCTGGCTGTCGTGCGCATTTGGAGATGTGAACCAACAGATGAAGGCATTTTTTTTTTCTCTCTCTCTCCCCCTCTCTGCCTTTAAGCAGATAAAAACAAGCATTTTTACAATGTCATGATGACAGTTCCTGTCAAAAGAAATTTGAGGGTATTAAAGACTTCTAATGAATGGTCTGGACAGTGGAGGTCTGGTGGAGAGGAGCTAGAACTGGAGTCAAGGCCACAAGCACAGTCAGCGGAGAGAAGAGGTACTGGGTCGGGGGAGGCACGGAGGAAGAGGAACACTGACTAGAATCACCTGCACATCTTTGCAGGAAAATAACAGAGAAAATCACAGAGGGGGAGGGACAAATTGTGTAGAATCTTCAGAGCTATAACTCAATATTCAACATTTACTAAGCATCTTCTATGTGTAAAGGACAGGAAGCAATGGAACAGGAGACAACAAAACAGTGAGAATACAGAACAGTAAACATGAAAATCAAGTAATGACACAAACAATGAAAAGGGAAATTGGAACTAAATAGATATACAAGTAATTTTCCAAAGAGAATGCAGCTGGAATGTATTCTTCCATGGGATGTGCATATGTGCCTGTTTATTTTTAACGAATGTTAATAGATACATAAAATCGTATGTTTTTATGGGGTACTACTTCTGTTTTAAAACATGTATATATTGCATAATATCCAATCAGGGTAAATATACCTATTTCCTCAGTCATTTAACATTTCTTTACGATGAAAACTTTCAAAAACTTAACTTTTATATTTTAAGCAAGAAACATACATACATCAATGTTACCTATAGTCACCCTACTATGCAATAGAACTCCAAAATTTCTTTTTAAAAAATGATCTATTTATTTGTTTATTTGAAAGACAGAGCAAGAGAGAAAGAGAGAGAGAGAGAGAGAGAGAGAAAGAATATTCCATTTTCTGCATCACTCTCCAAATGACAACAACAGCCAAGTCTGGGACAGGCTGAAGCCAGAAATCAGGAACTGCATCCTAGTATCGCACATGGGTGGCAGGGACTGAATTACTGGAGCCATCGTCACTGCCGTTCCAGGCACATTAGCAGGCATCTAGACTGGAAGCAGAGTAGCCAGGACTAGAACCAGCACTCCTATGGGATGCCAGCATCATGCCACAACTACAGCCTGTGGAAACCGCAAAACTTATAAATGTGTCATAAAAATTAAATTACATAAAATCAGTGAAAATACTTGGCAGAAGCCTGGCTCATGAAAGTCAATATTTACATCTTTTGTTTATAGTATTTATATTTCAGCATAATTAGGCCTATTTTTAACTCTTATGGAAACATTACTTTGAATACCATTTCTTTTTTACATTTTTAAATGTATTAATATAGACAGATTTCATGCTTTTCATAGATATGATTCTAAGAATATAACACTTCCTTTCCTCCCTCACTCCTTTCCTTTTTGTCTTTTAATTTTTTGCAATATCATATTTTCAATTTATTTTACAATCATATAAAATGTATTTTCTATAACCCAACAAATATAACTTTCAATACTGCAAATATTTTAATTATATCATAACAAAAATTTTAATTTTTTTTTACTTTTTAAAAAATTTATTTCACAGGTAGAGTTATAGACAGTGAGAGAGAAACAGAGAGAAAGGTCTTCCTTCTGTTGGTTCATTCCCCAAATGGCTGCAACGGCCAGAGCTGCGCCGATCCGAAGCCAGGAGCCAGGTGCTTCCTCCTGGTCTCCCATGCGGGTGCAGGAGCCTAAGCACTTGAGCCATCCTCCACTGCCCTCCCGGGCCACAGCAGAGAGCTGGACTGGAAGAGGAGCAGCCGGGACTAGAACCCGGCGCCCATATGGGATGCCAGCACCGCAGGCGGAGGATTAACTAAGTGAGCCAAGGCGCCGGCCCAAATCTTTAATATTTTTAAACCAATCTAAAACTGTTAAAAGCAAAAAGAAATTTCATACATTAAATTCATTGTAACTAATGACATAATTTTCAAAACTGTGATTTCTGGTGGTTTGGTTATACAAAAGCTATGAAATAAGATTCCCGAAAAAGTGGCTTAAACATTAAGTTGAAAAGATGTAGGCAGACTGAAAGTGAAAGGTTGGAAAAAGATATTCCATGCCAACAGAAACCAAAAAAGAGCTGGCGTAGCCTTCTTAATATCAGAAGAGCTGGTGTAGCCATTTAATATCAGACAAAATAAACTTTAACACAAAAACTGTTAAGAGTGATAAAGAGGGGCACTATATAATGATTAAGGGATCAATTCAACAGGAAGATGTAACTAATATAAACATATGTGCGGCCAATGCCACGGCTCATGAGGCTAATCCTCCGCCTGAGGTGCCAGCACCCCAGGTTCTAGTCCCGGTTAAGGCACCGGATTCTGTCCCAGTTGCTCCTCTTCCGGTCCAGCTCTCTGCTGTGGCCTGGGAGTGCAGTGGAGGATGGCCCAGGTACTTGGGCCCTGCACCCACATGGGAGACCAGGAGGAGGCACCTGGCTCCTGGGTTCGGATCAGCGCAGCACATCGGCTGCCGCGTGCCAGCTGTAGTGGCCACTTGGTGGATGAACCAACGGAAAAAGGAAGACCTTCCTCTCTGTCTCTCTCTCTCTCACTAACTCTGCCTGACCAAAAAAAAAAAAAAAAAAAAGTATATGCACCTAATTACAGGGCACCAGTTTATTTAAAAGATACGTTAAGGAACTTAAAGGGAGACTTAGACTCCAATACAATAGTACTGGGGGACTTCAATACTCCACTCTCAGAAATAGACAGATCAACAGGACAGAAGATCAACAAGGAAACAGAAGATTTAATCAACACTATAGACCAAATGGATCTATCTAACAGATATCTACAGAACTTTTCATCCTACATTAAAGAATACACATTCTTCTCAGCAGTACATAGAACATACTCTAGGATTGACCACATACTAGGCCATAAAGCAAGTCTCAGTAAATTCAAAAGAATTAGAATCATACCATGCAGCTTCTCAGACCACCATGGAATGAAGCTGGAAATTAGCAACTCAGGAATCCCTAGAGCATATGCAAACACATGCAGACTGAACAACATGCTCCTGAATGAACAATGGGTCATAGAAGAAATCAAAAGAGAAATCAAAAACTTTCTGGAAGTAAATGAGGATAACAACACAACATATCAAAACTTATGGGATACAGCAAAAGCAGTGTTAAGAGGAAAGTTTATAGCAATAGGTGCCTACATCAAGAAATTGGAAAGGCACCAAATAAATGAGCTATCAAGGCATCTAAAGGATCTAGAAAAACTGCAGCAAACCAGACACAAAACTAGTAGGAAAAGAGAAATAATTAAAATCAGAAAAGAAATCAACAGAATTGAATCCAAAAATATTACAAAAGTTCAGCCAAATGAAGAGCTGGTTTTTTGAAAAAATAAACAAAATTGACACCCCATTGGCCCAACTAACTAAAAAAAGAAAAGACCCAAATCAATAAAATCAGAGATGAAAAAGGAAATGTAACAACAGACACCACAGAAATAAAAAGAATCATCAGAAATTACTACAAAGAATTGTATGCCAGCAAACAGGTAAATCTATCAGAAATGGGTAGATTCTTGGACACATACAACCTACCTAAATAGACACATGACGACAAAGAAAACCTAAACAGACCCATAACTGAGGCAGAAATTGAAACAGTAATAAAGGCCATCCCAACAAAGAAAAGCCCAGGACTGGATGGATTCACTGCTGAATTCTACCAGACATTTAAATAAGAACTAACTCCAATTCTTCTCAAACTATTCAGAACAAATGAAAAAGAGGGAATCCTCCCAAATTCTTTCTATGAAGCCAGCATCACCTTAATTTCCAAACCTGAAAAAAATACAGCAGAGAAAGAGAATTACAGACCAGTTTCCCTGATGAACATAGATGGAAAAATCCTCAATAAAATTCTGGCCAATAGAATGCAACAACACATCAAAATGATCATTCACCCAGACACAGTGGGATTTATTGCTGGTATGCAGGGATGGTTCAATGTTTACAAATCCATCAATGTGATACACCACATTAACAAACTGCAGAAGAAAAAACATGATTATCTCAATTGATGCAGAGAAAGCATTCGATAAAATACAACACCCTTTCATGATGAAAACTCTAAGCAAATTGGGTATAGAAAGAACATTCCTCAATACAATCAAATCAATTTATGAAAAACCCACAGCCAGCATCCTATTGAATGGGGAAAGGTTGGAAGCATTTCCACTGAGATCTGGTACCAGACAGGGATGCCACTCTCACCACTGCTATTTAATATAGTACTGGAAGTTTCAGCCAGAGCATTAGGCAAGAAAAAGAAATTAAAGGGATACAAATTGGGAAGGAAGAACTCAAACTATTCCTCTTTGCAGATGATATGATTCTTTATTTAGGGGATCCAAAGAACTCTACTAAGAGACTATTGAAACTCATAGAAGAGTTTTGAAAAGTAGCAGGATATAAAATCAATGCACAAAAATCAACAGCCTTTGTGTACACAGGCAATGCCATAGCTGAGAAAGAACTACTAAGATCAATTCCATTCACAATAGCTACAAAAACAATCAAATACCTTGGAATAAACTTAATCAAGGACATCAAAGATCTCTACAATGAGAATTACAAAATCTTAAAGAAAGAAATAGAAGAGAATACAAAAAAAAAATGGAAAAATCTTCCATGCTCATGGATTGGAAAAATCAATATCATCAAAATGTCCATTCTCCCAAAAGCAATTTATAGATTCAATGTGATACCAATCAAAATACCAAAGACATTCTTCTCAGATCTGGAAGAAAGGATGCTGAAATTCATATGGAGACACAGGAGACCTTGAGTAGCTCAAGCAATCTTGTACAACAAAAACAAAGCCAGAGGCATTACAATACCAGATTTCAGGACATACTACAGGGCATTTGTTATCAACACAGCATGGTACTTGTACAGGAACAGATGGATAGACCAGAATAGATGGATAGAATGGAATAGAAACATTAGAAATCAATCCAAACATTTACAGCCAACTTATATTTGATAAAGGAGTTAAAACCAACTCCTAGAGCAAGGACAGTCTATTCAACAAATGGTGCTGGGAAAACTGGATCTCCACATCAGAAACATGAAGCAAGACCCCTACCTTACACCTTACACAAAAATCCACTCAACATGGATTAAAGATCTAATTCTATGACCTGATACCATCAAATTATTAGAGAACACTGGAGAAACCCTGCAAGATATAGGTACCAGCAAAGACTTCTTGGAAAGGACCCCAAAGCACAGGCATTCAAAGCCAAAATTAATAATTGGGATTACATCAAATTGAGAAGTTTCTGTACTGCAAAAGGAAAAGTCAGGAAAGTGAAGAGGCAACCAACAGAATGAGAAAAAATATTTGCAAACTATGCAACAAATAAAGGATTAATAACCAGAATCTTCAAAGAGATCAAGAAACTCCACAACAACAAAACAAACAACCCACTTAAGAGATGGGCCAAGACATTTTTCAAAAGAAGAAATCCAAATGGCCAACAGACACAGGAAAAAAATGTTCAGGATCACTAGCAATCAGGGAAATTCAAATCAAAACCACAATGAGGTTTCACCTCACCCTGGTTAGAATGGCTTACATACAGAAATCTACCAACAACAGATGCTGGCAAGGATGTGCGGAAAAAGGAACACTAACCCATTGTTGGTGGGAATGTAAACTGGTAAAGCCACTATGGAAGTCAGTCTGGAGATTCCTCAGAAACCTGAATATAACCCTACCATACAACCCAGCCATACCACTCCTTGGACTTTACCCAAAGGAAATGAAATTGGCAAATAAAAGAGTTGTCTGCACATCAATGTTCATTGCAGTTCAAATCACAATAGCTAAGACATGGAATCAACCTAAATGCCCATCAACAGAAGACTGGATAAAGAAATTAAGGGATATGTACTCTATAGAATACTATACAGCAGTAAAAAAAATGAACAAAATGAAACAAAATGGAGGAATCTGGAGCACATCATGCTGAGTGAAATAAGCCAGTCCTCCCAAAGGGACAAATATCATATGTTCTCCATGATCAGTGATAACTGACTGAGCACCTAAAAGGAAATCTGTTGAAATGAAATGGATACTATGAGAACAATGACTTGATCAGCCCTTGTCCTGACTAAGAACAACTTAATACTTTATTTGTTTTAGTATTTCTTATTCTACTTAATAATATTGGTTGAACTCTTTAATTAACAGACAATTATTCTTAGGTGTTTAAATTTAACTGAAAAGTGATCTCTGTTAAATTAAGAGTGGGAATAAGAGAGGGAGGAGATGTACAGTTCGGCACATGCTCAATTGGACTTACCCCTAATGGTAGAGTTAGAAACGTGCCAGGGGATTCCAATTCAATCCCATCAAGGTAGCATGTACCAATGCCATCTCACTAGTCAAAGTGATCAGTTTCAGTTCATTATTGATCATAATGATAGGGTTAAGTGTCAAAAGGATCACATAAACAAGACTAGTGTCTGCTAATACTAACTGATAGAATTAAAAAGGAGAGAACAATCCAACATGGGAAGTGGGATACACAAAAGACTCATAGAATGGCAGATGTCCTAATCAGCACTCCGACCTCAGAATCAGCCTTTAAGGGATTCAGATCTGGCTAAAAAGCCCATGAGAGTATTTCAGGCATGGAAAGCCAAGACACTCTGGCAAAAAAAAAAACCAAAAAAACAAAAAAACCACTAAATGAAAGATCTCTGCGAGTGAGATCCCAGTGGAAAGAACAGGCCATCAAAGGAGGTACCTTTCTCTGAAGGGAGGAGAGAACTTCCACTTTGACTATGGCTTTGTCTAAATAAGATCAGAGTTGGCAAACTCAAGAGGCTTCCATAGCCTTGGCTGCTCATGACAAGAGCCTAAAGTGATTACTGACGCCATAAAAAAGAGTGTCAATTGTTAAATCAACAACAGGAGTCAATGTGCACTTACTCCCTATGTAGGATCTCTGTCCTTAATGTGTTGTACTATGTGAATTAATGGTATAACTACTACTCATAGTACTTTATACTTTGTGTTTCTGTGTGGGTGCAAACTGTTGAAATCTTTACTTAGTATATACTAAGTTGATCTTTTGTATATAAAGATAATTGAAAATGAATCTTGATGAAGAATGGGATGGGAGAGGGAGTGGGAGATGGCATGGTTGCTGGTGGGAGGGTGGTTATGGGGGGATAAAGCCGCTATAATCCAAAAGTTGTACTTTGGAAATTTATATTTATTAAATAAAAGTTAATAAAATAAAAAAATAAAAGCACTACTGATGGGTAAAAAAAAACCATTAAGTTGACACATTAATATTAATGGAGATAAAATCTGTATTTACATGAATTTCAAGGTAAATTATTATGTTAAAGACTTATTTTTATTTATTTGAAAGTTAGAGGTACAGAGAGAGAGGGGGAGAGAGAGAGGGAGAAATCTTCCATCCTCTGGTTCACTCCCAACAACAGCCAGGGATGGGCCTAGCCAAAGCCAGTAGCCAGGAGCTTCATCCAGGTCTCCCACATTGAATGCAAGGACCCAAACACTTGGGCCATCTTCTGCTGCTTTTCCCAGGCCATTAGTAGGGAGCTGGATTGGAAGTGGAGCAGCCAGAACATGAACAGGCACCCAAATGGGATGCTGGCCACACAAGTGGTAGCTTAACCTGCTCTGCCATGCCAGCCTCTTCAAGGCCAAATGAATCACTAGTAAAGGGAACCAGGAATTCAAGTATTCTACAAGTATTTACTGAAAATCTATTTAACGCCTAGTATTACACAGCATTCTCTAAAATTTCTCCTTTGTGATAGGGCAAATGAGTAGAGAAATAAACACAAATAAATCAGATGGAAGTACATAAAAAGTAGTTGGAAACAAGGATTTCAGAATGAAAGTGCAGTGCAAGATGACAAGATGAAAGTCTAAACTGGAAAGGGAGAAGAGTACAAATAGATAACTAAGATCCATTTCTCAATGTTATCAAGGACATTCCTTAGTGGGGCTGGTGCTGTGGCACAGCGGGTTAATGCCCTGGCCTGAAGCGCCGGCATCCCATATTGGCACTGGTTCTAGTCCCAGCTGCTCCACTGCCTATCCGGCTATGCTATGGCCTGGGAAAACAGTGGAAGATGGCCCAAGTCCTTGGGCCCCTGTATCCACGTGGGAGACCCTGAGGAAGCTCCTGGCTCCTGGCTTTGGATTGGTGCAGCTCCACCACTGCAGCCATTTGGGGAGTGAACCAGCAGATGGAAGACCTC
Organism: Oryctolagus cuniculus; assembly: GCF_051225735.1. Classification (NCBI taxonomy): domain Eukaryota; kingdom Metazoa; phylum Chordata; class Mammalia; order Lagomorpha; family Leporidae; genus Oryctolagus; species Oryctolagus cuniculus. Next base: position 125,209,874 of record NC_142873.1, on the reverse strand, counting down.
TCTCTCTCTCTCTCTCTCTCTCTCTGCTCTGCGCTCTTCTCACTGTGTAACTCTTTCAAATTAAAAAATAAGTATTTTTTTAAAAAAAGAACATTTCTTAGTGTCACCTAAAACAAATGAATGGTCAACTCCTATCTTATCTGATTTAAAAATTTATAGGCTCTCCATCTAGTTTGGTTTAAAGAAGATGTACTTTCTTTACACCAAAGCAGAATTTGTAAAACATTTAAAAATAATTCAATGAAAAATTTAAGGGGCCGGCTCTGTGGTGTAGCAGGTAAAGCTGCCTCCTTTAGTTCTGGCATCCCATATGGGTGCCAGTTTGAGTCTTGGCTGCTCCACTTCCAATCTAGCTCTCTGCTGTGGCCTGGGAAAGCAATAGAAGATGGCCCAAGCCCTCAGGCCCCTGCACGCATGTGGGAGACCCGGAAGAAGCTCCTGGCTCCCAGCTTTGGATCGGCACAGCTCTGGCTGTTGTGGCCAATTGGGGAATGAACCAGCAGATGGAACCTCTCTCTCTCTCTCTCTCTGCCTCTCCTTCTCTCTCTGTGTAACTCCGACTTTCAAATAAATAAATCTTTAAAAAAATTAAAATTCAAAAAAATAATTCTTAAATATATCAATTCTTGGGGAGGGGACAAAACTCTTCTTTCTATTAGACCACTATGCACCTATGTACAAGTATCTTCTTAAATCTTTACAACCTTTTAAGATATTTTTCTTGTCTATGCTTTATGGGAAAGAAACTAAGGCAAAGTCAAATAGCTATTAATAAGCAGTGAGGTTCTCAAGCAAGTGACATAGGAGAAATCTATAGAAGAAACAAACCGAAACCTCTCTTAGCACAATCTTCATAGGATTTCTATTAAAAAAGGTGGGCTCACAACCTGATTTACCAACAATCAAATATACAGTTAAAAAGCATATTGACAAACTGTTTAGGAGAAGTATCTTCTACTTTATGTTAGTATGCTCCCCCAAACCATATAAGAAGAGTACTAGATAATTGTAGCCCATCCTCACTTGTGTCTACATATGTAAAAAAATAAAATATTAACACTTTATATTGAGTAATTCTTTTTAAAAAATAATAAAACATATAAGAAATGCTTCAAAACATTGGTGTGGCAATGTCTTTTTGCATGACTTGAAATGCTCAGGCAACAATAGTAAAACTAGACAAATTGCAATTATAGCAAACTCAAAAGCTTCAGAAAAAAGAAACAATCAACAGGGTAAAGAAACATCCAACAGAATAGGGGAAGATATTTACAAACTACTTATCCAAGAAAGGATTAATTTCCAGAACATATAAGTAACGTCAAAAAAAAAAAAAAAAAACCAATAAAAAAAATCCAGTTAAGAAATAGGCAAAGGAGCAGAACAGAAATTTCTCAAAAGAAGAAATATAAATGGCCAAGAAATATATGAAACAATGCCCAATATCATTAGCTATCAGGAAATGCAAATCAAAATCACAGTGAGCTATCAAGTCACCCTTGTTAGAATGGCTATTGACAGAAAGTAATCAATGCTAATGAGGATGTGGAAAAGGGGGAACTCATGTACTGCTGGAGGGAATGTAAATTTATATGGTCACCTGGAAAACAGTTAAGAGATGCCTTTAAAAACTAGAAATAAAACTGCCACATAATCCAGTAATCCCACTATTGGGTATATACCCCCCCAAAACATGGAATCACTCTATCAAAGGGATACCTACCTGGTCTACAATGTTTATTTCAAAATTATTCACAATAGCTAAGCAATAGAATCAACATGGTGCTCATCAACAGAAGAATCAATGAGGAAAATGTAATGTATATATATATATCTATCTATCTATATCTACACACACACACACACACACACACACACACACACACACACACACATATAATGGGATATTATTCAGCCATAAAAAGGAAATCCTGTCATTTGTAACAAAATGGATGAAACTCGAGGACATGATGTTAAATGAAAAAAATCCATATTCAGAAAGAAAAATACCGCATGTTCCAGTGCATTAGTGGAGCTTAAAAAAAATCTGAATCTGTTGCTGGCAGTGCGGCATAATAGGCTAAGCCTCCGCCTGCTCACCAGCATCCCATATGGGTTCCAGTTCAAGTCCCGGCTGCTCCTCTTCTAATCCAGTTCTCTGCTATGACCTGGGAAAGTAGTAGAAGATGGTCCAAATGCTTGGGCCCCAGCACCTGTGTGGGAGACCCGGAAGAAGCTCCTGGCTCCAGTTAGGCTCAGCTCTAGCCATTGTGGTCATTTGGGGAGCGCACCAGCAGATGGAAGACCTTTTTCCCTGTCTCTGCCTCCGTCTGTAACTGTTATCGCTTCAATAAACAAATAAATCTTTTTTAAAAATCTCAATATGAACACTGAATAGTAATTACTAAAGGTTGGAAGGGGTTGGTGGGATAGAGGGAGTGCACATAACTGGAACCAAATCCGAATTAGGTCAAAGGAGTAAGTTCCTAGTGTTCACAGTGTAAAAGTGACTATTATTCACAATAACCTACTATATATTTCATCAGCAAATAAAAGAAAGCAGTTGCAGGATTCTAATCACAAAGTAATGTAAAAGGAGTCATAATATAGATTACCCTGATATAATCAGTAGACATTATATACATTATATACATGTAAGTTATAGCTCATAAATATCTACAATTATTGGTGGTAATAAATTATCTTTAAAATGAGCACAACATGACCAAGTCGAGTTTATTCAAATAATGAAAAGATAAGATATCTTCAGAAAACCAACTGCATCTGATCTGCCGGACACAAAATCTCCGTTAAATCCCCTTCCTAGTACATGAGCCATATGACTGGTTTTTAAGTTCTGGTCTGTTTCTGAGCTTAAAAACCATTGCCAGAGACTCTCTGAAGTCTAAAGAAAATAGGAATTATCAGAAGAATTCAGAATTCTGTGAACTGCAACTAGTCAATAAATAATGTCTCTGAGCTGTGAAAATAAAAAATTCAAGAATCATTCTTGTATTACACAGCTAAGCTCCATTCAATGCTCACCACTTCCAAAGTTTCCCTGGCTGTTTTTGGCTTGTTCTTAGATTTTAAAAAATGCCTAGCGATATCATTGGGAATCTTATTAATTTTTAAATTGCAGTAGGTAGAATTATACCATACACCAACTCATGTCTTTACTTCCAGCACCACTAGTCTTTTAGCTGCTTAGCCATTGAACCTTTATAAATGTTCATCATACTAAGCCTTTTTATTTGAGAAAAGTTTATCTTTTCCATTTGTCAAGTCTGCTTTTCTACCAGCACTAGTTCTAAGTATCTAATATCTCCACTGCTTTTGCCCTCCATTAGCATCACTATCCCAGTGCTAGCTATCAGCGTTTCTCACCTTGACTATCCAATAGCTTACTAAACTGACCACCAGTATCAGCTCTTTTCCCAGGCCAATCCACTTTCCAGACTGCAATACAAAGTGATATTTACAAAGTATAAATCTAACCAGGTCTGCTTGCTATTTAAAACAACTGCATTTGCTTCCTGTTGTACTGAGGATAATGAACAAAATTCCAAGCATGACCTAAAAGATTCTATCCCTACTTGGTTTTCCATCTTCAACTACACCATGCATCAATGCATGTCTTTACTTTTTTTTTTTTTTTGGACAGGCAGAGTGGACAGTGAGAGAGAGAGACACAGAGAAAGCTCTTACTTTGCCGATGGTTCACCCTCCAATGGCCGCCGTGGCCGGCGCACTGCGGCCGGCGCACCACGCCTATCCGAAGGCAGGAGCCAGGTACTTATCCTAGTCTCCCATGGGGTGCAGGGCCCAAGCACTTGGGCCATCCTCCATTGCACTCCCTGGCCACAGCAGAGAGCTGGCCTGGAAGAGCTGGCCGGGATAGAATCCGGCGCCCCGACCGGGACTAGAACCTGGTGTGCCGGTGCCGCTAGGCGGAGGATTAGCCTACTGAGCCGCGGCGCCGGCCTGCATGTCTTTACTTTTAACAATGCTGGTCTTTTAGTCACTCAGCTATTAAACCTTTAAAATACTTTTTTGCTTTTTCCCTTACACATGCTCTTTCCTCCCTTTTCCATAAAATTCCTACTCATCTTCAGAGCTCAGGGTACCCAAGATGTCTTTTCCATTCTTGATGAGATCCAATCCTCTTAGTACATATTGTCAAAGAATATATTCACACCCTCCATAATATTTGTCACAGTTTCATATCTATGTATTTTTGTTATCTTGTTAATAGCTCCCTTCCTCATTACCATGAATTATCCATGAGTGCAGAGATGATTTCTAGCTTTGCTATATTTTTATTTCAGCATAATATTTTCAATGATAATTCTTTTTTAAAAAGAAAAGACAGAGTAGAGGGGGTGGGACAGAGCATTCTAGGTACAATGGAAAGGGCTAGCTGTCCTCCACAATTCATTCTACCCCTATGCAGAGTACACTTGTGGCTAAGAAGCAATCTTTGCATCTAGTGAGGGAATGTAATTAGTTCTTGGCAACAAAATGCAAGCAAGAATCGAGTTCAGGATTTTAAGAATAGACTTTCACCGGGGCCGTGGCTCATTAGGCTAATCCTCCGCCTTGCGGCGCCGGCACACCAGGTTCTAGTCCCGGTCGGGGCACCGGATTCTGTCCGGGTGGCCCCTCTTCCAGGCCAGCTCTCTGCTGTGGCCCAGGAGTGCAGTGGAGGATGGCCCAAGTGTTTGGGCCCTGCACCCCATGGGAGACCAGGATAAGTACCTGGCTCCTGCCATCAGATCAGCGCAGTGCGCCGGCTGCAGTGCACCGGCCACGGCGGCCATTGGAGGGTGAACCAACGGCAAAGGAAGACTTTTCTCTGTCTCTCTCTCTCACTGTCCACTCTGCCTGTCAAAAAAAAAAAAAAAAAAAGGCCGGCGCCGCGGCTCACTAGGCTAATCCTCCGCCTAGCGGCGCCGGCACACCGGGTTCTAGTCCCGGTCGGGGCGCCGGATTCTGTCCCGGTGGCCCCTCTTCCAGGCCAGCCCTCTGCTGTGGCCAGGGAGTGCAGTGGAGGATGGCCCAGGTGCTTGGGCCCTGCACCCTATGGGAGACCAGGAAAAGCACCTGGCTCCTGGCTCCTGCCATCGGATCAGCGCGGTGCGCCGGCCGCAGCGCGCCAACCGCGGCGGCCATTGGAGGGTGAACCAACGGCAAAGGAAGACCTTTCTCTCTGTCTCTCTCTCTCACTGTCCACTCTGCCTGTCAAAAAAAAAAAAAAAAAAAAAAAAAAAAAAAAAGAACAGACTTTCTCCAGGTTCTCCTTCATCTTTCACCATGTGAAGAAGACAGCAAGGCCCTAGAAGATGACCACTGCATAGAGAAAATAGTAGGCACATCAAAAGTATCCTCAATTGAATTGTTATGTAATTAAGAATTAAAATTCTGTTATAGCTAGTTTCTGAAGTGTGGAAGGTTACTTGTATAATACACAGCACTGTCCTGGCCGATTTAAAGATGGGTATCTTAATGTACTGGCCTCAACAGAAATCTAAATATACACTGGCTTTCATTCGGAGGAAGGGACAAAAGCACAGATACAGTGGGGTGGAAAATTTGAGATCCATGTAACATAAAAGGACTTCATGGAAAATAGGATTGAAAGATAAGTTTATTTTGGTACAAAAATTTTTAAATACATGTACATTCTCTTTTTTAAACATGAATTACCCATGGGCTTTTTGAATACCCCTTATACAGGGGCAAAACATTTAACAAGTGTGGTTTGCTTGGAAAACAGATCACATAGCTTTCAAGTTTATATCTCTAAGGAAATAGCTGGAAAGAGAAAGAATGGTACTATGTATTGGCTTTTTACTTGTTTTGCAAAGAGTTTTGAGAAAGTGATGTACTCATATGAAGTCAACCTTAGTTCACGAAGATATGAATGAAGAAAATGTCAAACACACATACACAGTGGAATATTATTCAACCTTTTTTTTAAAGAAAGGGAAATTCTGCCATCTGCAACAATGTGCATGAGCCTAAAGGACATTACGCTAATGGAAGTGAGCCAGGCACAGAAAAGTTCTGCATGATTTCGCTCCTATGTGGCGTCTCAAAAGGCACAGAAGCAGAGGGTAGAGTGGTGGCTGCCAAGGGCTGCAGGGGGGATGAGGGCATGGGATGAGGGTGGTCAGAGTCCACAGTTCGTTAGGATGAGTCACTTCTGGGAATCTACTGTACAACATGGGGACTACAGTTAATAGCAATGCATTGTACACTTGAAATTTGCTGAGAGATGAGATCCTGAATTTTCTTACCACAAATAAAATGGTAAGTCTATAGGTAATGAACATGTTTATTAGCTTAAACTTAATCACTTCACAATGTATGTATGTATCAAAGTATCACACTAAGTCATAAACATAAGCAATTTTTATGTGTCAATTGAACTTTCATAAAGCTGGAGAGGGGACACTGAAAACAATGAGCTCAGGAAAGAAATGACAAGTGTGAGGGCAGAAAAAAAAAGTATACCAGTCCTGATGAATGAGGAGCCCTCAGGGTCAGGAAAAATGAAAGCCAGCTCTTAAGAACTCCAAAAGGTACAAGGTTAAAATGGAAAAATTCTCTGAGCAACCAAAGTTCATTAAGATTTTTCAGTTAATCGTGAGACTAAATCCTACAGCAATGGTTGTAGTAAGGGAATTGTTTCCAGTCTAACCCAGTTCAGATGTCCTCAGGGTAAGTTAGCACCCAGTGTAATAAGACACTGCTAGATATGTGGAGATGCTAAAAGTTACCACAAATCAACCATATATGCTACATGATTTTATAGTCTTGCCTAAGGCCAGGTAAGCTTCTCTGTTGCACTAAGATGGTTTCCTGTCTCCTCTAAAAACATACAGAACTCTTTGGTTCTGCAAGTTCTCATAAAATTCATTTTCCCTAATATTTTAGGAATAATGGGTTAAGAAGAGTTAAAATTTTCATTTCAATGTTGAACAGTGAAAAGAGCGATGGGATGATACACAGAGAAGCAGGGGGAATGGTACATTGACGGTTTGTTTGTTTTTAATTCAGAGAGCTTTGCAGTATTGGTTTCAGACATTTAAGCTGAGAATAAAAATTCCTGTACAATATATAAGGTTGCATCAAATTCAGTAGTATAAGTAATATAAAAAGCTTCAAAACTGGAATCCATTAGACAAATACAAATGACTTTATTATGTTTGTTGCTAAAACAAGGTAGAGCCAATAAAATAATTAGATCAAAGAAGGTTTTCTTAGTGAGAGGGTTAACAGAAAAAAAAACACAGGGAAGTTTACAGAGGTAAATGTGAACAGAGATGAGTGCAACTGAGGACAATTCCACCTAATAGCTTACCAACATTTTCCTTGGGAAAGTAGACTATGAAGCCTTATGTAGAAAAGAGGGGTGCTGGTGTTGCGGCATAGCAGATAAAGCACTGCCTGTGATGCCAGCATCACAAATGGGCACCGGTTCAAGTCCCAGTGGCTCCACTTGATCTAGCTCCCTACTAACAGTCGAAAAAGCAGTGGAACATGCTCCATGTACTTGGGCCCCTTCTACCCAGATGGGAGATCAAGAAGAAGCTCCTGGCTCCTTGCTTAGGCCTGGCCCAGTCCTGGATGATGCTGACACCTGGGGAATGAACCAATGGATGGAAGATCTCTCTCTCTCTCTCTCTGTAACTCTGACTTTCAAATAAAAAATCTTAAAAAAAGAAGAAAAAAAAGAAAAGAAAATGAGAAGCAGTAGAATGTAGAAGGTTCATGGGGCTGGCGTTGTGGCATAGTGGATAAGGGTGCTGTCTCCAATGCCAGCATCCCATATGGGTGCTGGTTTATCTCCCGGCTGCTCCACTTCTAAGCCAGCTCCCTGCTGGTGACCTGCGAAGTGCAGTGAAAAATGGCTCAAATGGTTGGTCCCCTTCTGCCCACATCAGAGACCTGAATGAAGCTCCTGGCTTCCACCTGACTTAGCTCTGGCAGTTGCAGCAGATGAAAGGCTTCTCTCTCTCTCTCTGTCTCTCCCTCCCTCTCTGTTTCTGTAACTCTGACTTTCAAATAAATAAATGTCTTTCTTTTAGGAAAGTTTATAACATGAGAAGAAATTATCAAAACGATTATCAAGCAACACTGAAGCCTGAATTGAATAAAGAAAGGATCTGGGGCTTCTGTTTGGCTCGACGGGTTAAGCCATCACCTGCAATGCCAGAATCCCTGCTTCAAGTCCCAGATGTTCCATTTCCAATCCAATTCCTTGCTAATGTGCCTGGGAAAAGCAGCAGAAGATGACCCAAATACTTGGGCCTCTTCCACCCACCTGGAGACCTGGATTCAGTTTCTGGCTTCTGTCTTTCAAATACATAAACAAATCTTGGGGGAAAAAGAATACTAATAAAGAAAGGAAGGAAGGATGTATTTGTCATGGTCCAAGTACAATGGAGTGCATACTTCCTTCTGGAAGCACTCTATTGCTGTAAGCTATGCATCCGTTCACTCACTGACATACTGACTACATAGGACATTGTCTCCCCCAAGTTCTCCCATTGAAGCCCTAGCTAACGTGCTGATAGTATGGAAATAATGAAGATTAAATGATGCCATAACAGTAGTATCCTAATCTGACAGGGCTTTTATGAGAAAAGATATCAGAGACCAATTTTCCCTCCACCATCTGAGGACACAAAGGCATCCTGATCTTGGACTTCCGATCTCCAGAACCATGCTGTTCAGGCCACTCGGGCTAAGGTCTTTGTTATGCCAGCCTGCACTGAGCAGGACACTCTATACCATAGTGAAACATACTGTATACTCTTCTCTTCTATAAACGTTCATCTACAATGAAATGTATTGAAAATATCAATTACACTACCAAGAAGTTTCATACACACTTTCAAAAATATCAGTGTATCACTCTTTCTGTAATACAAGAAAGAAAATTAGAAAATGTACTTCAATATATAAATGCTCAAACATGACTTATGTAGGAAACACTGGCTGCTTGCATTTGCTTTCATAAATAGGTTTGTAGTAAAAAAATGTAAGAAATTCAGAAGCCATGCCATAGAAGAAAACCAGAAAAATTAAAGAGCAGATATTATTTTATAATTATTTATCATAATTTTTAATAAACTAAAAAATCTTTATACTCCATTTGCATTTCTGTAATATGTAGTATATATTTAAATAATGTAAAAATACTCTGTTTTATGTAGTAGTTAAGTGCCAGGTCCTACTAACTCTGAATATTATTTTCACTTCCAGAATATTCAGTGGAACAGTTAAAAATCTATGGAAGACATGATATCATTCTTCACTATTTGGAATTGTCCCACTCCATATAATGTCTGTCATCCCTGCCCATTAAATTATCAAGAACATTTCCCCCAAATGACTGTAATAACATAATTTCTCTGTAAATATCTAAAGTGCCACTTCACAGAATGGTACAATCCCCACTTGGAACTAACACATTAAAATAATATTCATTATATCAACACATATGGAACTATATATGACACAGGAAAAAATGATTCAGATTGGGTAAATGATAAAATAAAAAAAGAAATGAGATTAAAATAATATAAATACATATGAGAACAGCTGACTATTATACATCCAGGATAAAGAAACTTAAGCTTGCCAAAAGAACAGAACAAAGACTGAGCAAGTCCAGACTGTACATATGAAGGCAGCGGGACAGAAGCTGTGGTGCAGTGAGTTAAGCCACCACTTGGGATGGAGATCCTGGCAATTCAGTCTGGCCCAGTCCTGACTCCTGTGGACATCTCGGAGTGACCCAGCAGATAGGGGATCTCTCTCTCTCTCTGTCCCTCTGCTATTCAACTAAACAAATAAATAATTCTTTGTAAAGAATGAAAGAAGCATATATAACAAGTACAGAAAAGTAGGAAGTAAACAAAGTAGGGATGTTGGGGACCCATTATCCCTTAATATATACTGGCCATTCAAACCAAAGTTTCCCTTTTTCCCAGGACATTGCACATATTCCTAATTCCAAGAATGTTTCATGTTGTTTTTCTTCTGAAGACACTCTTGCCTATGCAAAGTAGATTTCTCTAGAGAACTCAGGCAAAATCCCACTTTTCTATAAAACTGTCTGAACACACTCCCAGCTTATGGCTCTTTTCCTTGTATAAATCCTATAGTTTTAATATATGAATATTTACTAGCCAACAATATAATGTATCTATAAAAATAATCTTCTATTCTCACCATGTTCAAGGCTGCAGATGTATTTCTATGAAAATCTACCACTTGGAAAAAGTAATAATCCTGTGAACTTCTCAACACTAATTACCCTCCAAGGAAAAAAATCCACAGACAGGAGTGGGAGGGAAATAAAGACAGGTTAGTATTAGCAGACACTAGTCTTGATTATGTGATCCCTTTGACTCTTAACCTATCATTATGATCAATTATGAACTGAAACTGATCACTTTGACTAGTGAGATGGCATTGGTACTTGCTACCTTGATGGGATTGAATTGGAATCCCCTGGCATGTTTCTAACTCTACCGTTAGGGGCAAGTCCAAATGAGCATGTGCCAAACTGTACATCTCCTCCCTCTCTTATTCCCACTCTTATATTTAAAAAGGATCACTTTTCTTACACAGCAGACTCATAGAATGGCAGATGTCCTAAACAGCACTCTGGACTCAGAATCAGCCCTTAAGGCATTCGGATCTGGCTAAAAAGCCCATGAGAGTATTTCAGGCATGGAAAGCCAAGACACTCTGGCAAAAAAAAAAAAAAAAAAAAAAAATCTAAATGAAAGATCTCTGCAAGTGAGATCCCAGCGGAAATAACAGGCCATCAAAGGAGGTACCTTTCTCTGAAGGGAGGAGAGAACTTCCACTATGGTTTTGTCTAATTAAGATTGGAGTTGGAAAACTCAAGGCTTCCATAGCCTTGACAATTCATGACAAGAGCCTCAGGTGATTACTGATGCCATAAACAAGAGTGTCAATTGTTAAATCAACAACGGGAGTCACTGTGCACTTACTCCTTATGTAGAACCTTTGTCCTTAATGTGTTGTACTATGTGAATTAACAGTATAACTAGTACTCAAACAGTACTTTATACTTTGTGTTTCTGTGTGGGTGCAAACTGTTGAAATCTTTACTTAGTATATACTAAGTTGATCTCCTGTATAAAGATAATTGAAAATGAATTTTGATGTAAATGGGATAGGAGAGGGAGTGGGAGATGGGATAGTTGTGGGTGGGAGGGTGGTTATGGGGGAAAAAGCTTCTATAATCCAAAAGTTGTACTTTGGAATTTTAAATTTATTAAATAAAAGTTTAAAAAAAAGTAAGTAAAGATAGGTTGAAGTGAAGTTTTTGGCAAAGTTAATGTGGAAAAGAGGATTTATCTTTAAATGAACTACTCAACATTAGCTGGATTACTACCTTAGGACAAAGATGATTATCTCATAAAGTGTACCCTTTTCCTCTCTATTCTGTATTTTTATATAGTAAAAATACATGATAATCCATTCACACAATACATATAATAGGAAGCCACATCACATGTCAAGGTGCTGGTTACTAGCAATTATCAATAAGCATTAATAGTAAGGTCATTGATAACTTTACCATTTTAGCATAGATAAATTAGAAGAAGACTTTAAAAGAAAGATGAAAATAAGTATGTAATTATCAATTATGGAGCATGACCTGAAGGACATGTACAAAGAAAAGCTTATACCGGCCGGCGCTGCGACTCACTAGGCTAATCCTCTGCCTGCGGCGCCGGCACCCCGGGTTCTAGTCCCGGTCGGGGTGCTGGATTCTGTCCCAGTTGCTCCTCTTCCTGTCCAGCTCTCTGCTGTGGCCCGGGAGTGCAGTGGAAGATGGCCCAAGTGCTTGGGCCCTGCACCCGCATGGGAGACCAGGAGAAACACCTGGCTCCTGGCTTCTGATCGGCGCAGTGCGCCGGCTGCAGCAGCCACTGGGGGGTGAATCAATGGAAAAGGGAAGACCTTTCTCTCTGTCTCTCTCTCTCACTGTCCACTCTGCCTGTCAAAAAAAAAAAAAAAAAGAAAAACTTATACCTTATCTTTCCAGGACCCTCCCCATGCAAGAAACTGAACACTATGCTTTGTTACTTTGGAGTGTGCATATATGTGCAAAGATATATATTACATATTAGTGTGCATGAGTGGTTATGTATCCAAATATATGTATATATTTGTATATTTCTGTATATATACATAGACTTATACATATATGTGTGTACATATTACCCATCAGTGTGGGTAAGTATATGTGTATATAAATTCTATATAGTAGGAAAGGTGTGGACTAATTACATTTTGCCAGTCCCATGCTCCTTGACAGATAGGCTTAAACAAGGCACAACACCATACAAACACCACGTAGAGACAATCTACACAAGTGCCATATTCATATTCTATACCAGCAGGTCTTAAGTGAGAATCCTTGGATAGGTGGCAAGGAAACTGTGTAACAATCACCTAGAAATTTGCAAAAAAAAAAAAAAAAAGAAAGGTCCACTATTCATTTTCAGTAATTTCATTTATTACAATCAATTTTTATAAATTTCTACCTGGATGATTCTGACAGTGGTGGATTTGGGCCCCTAAACAAACACCTTCTTGACTCATTATTTAACTTTCCATATTTCTTTTGTGACAAGTTTGGCAAAATACTATGCTATTCAGGGGCAGGTACTGTGGCACAGCGGGTTAATGCCCTGGCCTGAAGCGCCAGCATCCCATATGGGTGTTGGTTCGAGACCCAGCTGCTCCACTTCCAATTCAGCTCTCTGCTATGGCCTGCGAAAGCAGCAGATGGCCCAAATCCTTGGGCCTCTGAATCTGTGTGGGATACCCAGAGGAAGTTCCTGGCTCCTGGCTTCAGATCGGCACAGCTCCAGCTGTTGCGGCCAATTGGGGAGTAAACCAGCGGATGGAAGACCTCTCTCTCTCTCTCTGTCTCTACCTCTCTGTACTCTGTCTTTCAAATACATAAAATAAATCTTTAAATAAATAAATAACAACACTTATCATCCAGAAACTTTCACTTAGGGACTGAAAAGACAAATTGCGAGGCAGTACTTGTTAAAATGTAGGACACTGAATACGAATGGTATGGCAGATAATTTTAATATGGTTCTCAGAATTATTTTAGATCATACCCAAGATTATTTTACATGGCACATGAACATAAACCAAATGGCACTAAAATATGTATTATCTTTCAATTTTCTTTTAAATAGGCGTAAGAAATCCTCAGCTATTAGTATGTGGCTTGCACCCTCTATCATTGCTTGTCTCATTTAAAGGAATAGAGAATATATCTCAGAGCCTTTAGCAAACAACAGCATCTAGCCAGAATTTAGTAAACTTGTTTTGCTTTCACTGCATTTTTAAGGCTATTACCCCTATAAACATGTGATAATGATCTTTCATTTATAAAGGTAAGATAAATAACAATACTGAATTTTAACAAGAGAGCATGAATTGCATTCAAATACTGTAAAAACTATGAGATTTCTCTGTGAATAAAGTTTGAAAATATTACTGCATGAGGTATTAGTGAGAGTAAAACAAACTTCCCTCTCTCCCACACACAAATACGCGCAAACATCAACATACACAAATACATTCAGTCATCAATCAAAAGGAACAATCAAAAGCTACAAAATACTTGCAGGAAGACATTCAATGAAAAGCCTATTATACTATTTGACATAGCTGTGAAAATAATGGCATTAAATTATGTGACAGTTATTGTTCATGTAATTTTACTAAATGAATATGATAATTACTGCCTAACTACACATTAAAATAACTTATGCTGGTGTCTGAAAGCTGGAATAAACATCATTTTGTAATGTATTCTACAGACCTTGTAATCCTTTGGTCGGTAGCAGCCAAGATGAGAATGATCTGAAAAAGGATACACAAAAGAACTAAAGCATAAATATTTCACACCAAAAGGGACAAAATTTAGTTTCATCTTTGATTTTTGCTACTATCACTGTTTCTACAATTATAATTCATAAGGTACATTTTGGAAATATTTTAATATTTTTCTTTTTTCTCTTTTTTTTTTTTTTGACAGGCAGAGTGGACAGTGAGAGAGAGAGAGACAGAGAGAAAGGTCTTCCTTTGCTATTGGTTTACCCTCCAATGGCCACCACCGCCGGTGCGCTGTGGCTGGCGTACTGCGCCGATCAGAAGGCAGGAGCCAGGTGCTTATCCTAGTCTCCCATGGGGTACAGGGCCCAAGCACTTGGGCCATCTTCCACTGCACTCCCTGGCCACAGCAGAAAGCTGGCCTGGAAGATGGGCAACCGGGACAGAATCTGGCGCCCCGACCAGGACTAGAACCCGGTGTGCTGGCGGAGGATTAGCCTATTGAGCCACGGCGCCAGCTAAAATTTTTCAACAATGGTACATAAGCAAAGAAGACGAACCATCCTATTAAGATATGCATCAGTTCTGGAAGGAAATTATTTCATAAACACTATTTTCATTACAGTAGGACACATCTGAATACAAAATGGAATAACTTTTAGTTGGTAAACCCATATGTCTACATGGAATGCATAAATTTTAGTTAATAGAGCAGTTTACAATCAAATAAAATGTATGCTTATAGATTCACTGTTCTCAAAAACAGATTGTCAGATGAAATGCACTGCTATTCTCAAAGTCTACGCTATAATCAGATGGGCATAATGAAACTGGACCAGTTTTAGAGGTGGTAGCATTAACAGTATACAGGTCTTATTGACAAATGACATCTGCAATACAGATTTCAGGCTCCAGTACCAAACTTTACGTTCTTGAGCACCTTAGGTAATCTTTTTAGGTCTCAGATTCATAATCTGTATGATTTACCTCTTTCATGGTTCTGTTTTATATATTACATTAAGGGATGGTGCTGTAGAGCAATGGGTTAAGCCGCACCTGCAATGGGCACTGGTTCCAGTACTGGCTGCTCCACTTCTGATCCAGCTACCTGCTAATGTGCCTGGGAAAGCAGCAGCAGATGGCCCAAGTATTTGAGTCCCTGCCACCCACATGAGAGACCCAGAAGAACCTCCTGATTCCTGGCTTTGGCCTGGCCTAGCCCCAGCTATTGTAGCCATTTTAGGGGTCAATCAGCAGATGGGAGATGTCTATCTCTTTATTTCTCTCTCTCTCTCTCTCTGTAATTCTTTCAAATAAATAAAATAAACCTTAAAAATTATATTGAATATTAGTAAGTAAATGTTAACTATGATTAAACCAAAACTACAGGCACTAAAATAAATGTTAACATTATTATGGATATCATTATTACCACAAATTCTAATTCAAATACGCCTGGATTCAGTTCCAAATTATGTTATTAAATATATAGTTTTGGCCAAGTTGTATAATTAATATTGTTTTCTCTTCATCTTAAGAGAATGCTTACCCTATCTCAGAGAGTAAGAAACCACATAATTTTTATACTCTATAGTAACTTCCACAAGGAAGAGAAAATGTGATGATTGTCTTTCTGAAACTGGTTTATTTCACTTAGCATAATAATCTTCAGTATCATTTATTTTGTAGCAAATGTCAGAGCTTCATTTTTATGGTCAAACAATATTCCATTGTGTATATACACCGCACTTTTATTTTTTAAAAATTTATCTTTATTTATTTGAAAGCCAGAGTTACAGAGAGGTAGAGACAGAGAGAGAGGTCTTCCATCCACTGATTTACTCCCCAGATGGCTATGCCAGTCTGAAGCGAGAAGCCAGGACTTTCTTCCAGTCTCCCATGTAGGTGCAGGGACCCCAGGACTTGAGCCTTCTTCTACTGCTTTTCCAGGCCATAGCAGAGAGCTGGATCAGAAGAGAAGTAGCCGGGACTAGAACCGGCACCAATATGGGATGTCGGTGCTTCAGGCCAGGGCTTTAACCTGCTGTACCACAGTGCTGGCCCCAATACACCACAATTTTTAATCTAATAATCGGTTGATAGACATCAGGGTTATTTCCACATCTTTGCTATTCTGAATTGGACTGCAAAAAAACATGGAATACTCTCTCATGTGCTGATTTGATTTCTGTTGGATATATTCCCAGGATTGGGATGGCTGAGTTATATGACAGATCTATTTTTAATTTTTTGAGGAATCTCTGCACTGTCTTCCATAATGGTTGTACCAATCTGCATTTCTATCAACAGTGTATGAGGGTACCTTCTTCTCAACAACATTATCAGCATTTGTTATTTCTGACTTTTGGATAGTAGCTATTCTACTGGAGAGAGGTGAAATATCATTGTGGTTTGATTTGAATTTTCTTGATGACTAGTGATCCTCAGCATTTTTTCATGTATATATTGGCCCCTTGCATTTATACTTTGAAAAATGTCTGTTTATGTCCTTTGCCCATTTCTTAATTTGACTGTTTGGTTGTTATTCAGTTTCATGAGCTCCTTACATATTCTGGATATTAATCCTTTTTCTGATGCAGTTTGCAAATATGTTCTCCCATTGTTTCTTTATTTTGTTGAGTGTTTCCTTTGCTGTGCAGAAGCTTCTTAGCTTCATAAAATCTCATTTGCCTATTTTTGCTTTTATTGCCAGCGCTTTTGGGGTCTTACCCAAGAAGTCTTTGCCTAGGCAAATGTTTTGTTGTGCTTCCCTAATGTTTTCCTCTTGTTCCTTGATGGTTTCAGTTCTTAAGTTTAGTTGCTGGATCCATTTTGAGTTGATTTTTGTATAAGGTATAGAGCAGGGGTCTTGTTTCAAACTTCTGCAAGTGGAAATCTAATTTTCCCAATACCATTTGTTGAACAGACTGTTGTTTCTTCAGGGACTGATTTTAGCTCATTTGTTAGGATTTGTTAATTGTAGATGTGTGGGTTAATTTCTGGGGTTTCTGTTCCATTGGTCTACATGCCTATTTTTCGCCAGTACCAGGCTGTTCGGATTATAACATCCCTGAAGTATGTCTTGAAAGCTGGTGTTGTGATGCCTCATGCTTTGTATTTATTGTTTAAGATTGCTTTGTGGGAGACCAGGAGGAAGCACCTGGCTCCTGGCTTCGGATAGGCACAGCACACTAGCCATAGTGGCCATTTCAGGGGTGAACCAATGGGAAAGGAAGACCTTTCTCTCCATCTCTCTCTCACTGTCTAACTCTGCCTGTCAAAAAAAGAGATTGCTTTGGGTAATTGGGGGTGTTTGTGTTTCCATATGAATTATAGGATTGTTTTTTCCTTTTCCATGAAGAATGTCTTTGGAATTTTCACTGGGATTGCACTGATTGTGTAAATTTCTTTGAGTGATATGGACACTTTGATGATATTAATCTTTTTTTACAGTACTAGATCATATTTATTTTCTAGGTGCCCTGAACCAAACTAGAAGTCAGTGGCAACAGTAAATTTTACACAGAAGGCCAACTTCTCCATTTAATTTCAGTAAGATTCAATTTATTTCATGTACTTTTCAAAATTAAAAGTAAAAATAAATCCCAGTCCAACTCCTCTGGTGTACAAATCTAATGCACTACATGGCCATAATTGGTAGACAGAAAAAAGAATGATAAACACACACTGACTGTAAGGTCCAAAATGTCCAAAAATGCTAACTTTAAAGATTAAGGTGATAATTTCTAGAAGTGGTAAATAGACACTCTGAAAGCAGGTATAGCATAAAAAGTTTCAGTGTGTTAAAATATTTGAAGGTTTCTGCTTTCCACAAACCACATCTAAATAATTTGAACAAGTTTATATTTTTCTTTCATTTTTACAATTTATTACTTTGATCTGAGATTTCACAAGGTGCACATTTAACCACTCTCACTAGCAATTAAGCACTAGCTATATTCCAAACACAGGTGATACAGGAGACAAAAGCCATGGCTCATAACCATGAAGTATTTAAAATCTATTTGGTTAAGTTATAAAAAGTTGAATGACAGCAGAATAAAAGAATATGCTAAAAGCCAAAATGGTACAGACAACTAATGTTGTGATCTATCAGAAAGTAATCCCCCGAGGTTAAGGATGATCAGAAAAACTTCCTAAAAAGCAAACTTGTAACAGGTATAATAAATGGGTCACATTTACGCATGATGAAAAAGAACATGCTATTTCAGATCTTGTGTGTGTGATCTTGAACAACTTACTTTACGTCTTTAAATCTCAGGTTTCTTCATCCACAAAACAGAAATAAATAATCTCTAAGCTTCATGTGGTTATTTGTAATTTACTAACACAACACAACTAAAGTATTCAGAAAAGCTGTGGCCTGGGAAAGCAGTAAGAGATGGCCCAAGTCCTTGGACCCCTGCACCCACATGGGAGATCCAGAAGAAGCTCCTGGCTCCTGGCTTTGGATCAACACAGCTCCAGCTGTTGTGGCCAACTCTGGAGTGAACCAGCGGATGGAAGGACCACCCACCCCTCCCCCCCCCCCCCGCCGCCTCTCCTTCTCTCTCTTTGTAACTCTTTCAAATAAATAAAATAAATCTTTTTTTAAAAAAGAGGAAACACCAGAGACATTATTCTATCCCCACTTCCCCTGACTCCCATGCACAATAAGCACAGAGAGGCTGTGTGGGCAACAGTCAGATGGTGGGCACCTATAACCAAGAAAAGAGATCCCAGAATGAAACCCACCTCACTGTCACCTTGATCTTACACTTCCAAACCTCCAGAAATATGAGAGACTAAATGCCTGCTGTTGACACTACCCAGTTTATGGTAATTTTGTTATGGCAGCCTGAGCAGATTAATATGATAGGTAGGACTGATTACTATATGTACCGTACATTTCTGGAGACTAACTTCCTATCTAACCTGTGTGGTGGAATTGAGGTCAATAGTTAGTTCAGTGGAATTCCATTAATAAAGGATAGTAGGACATTATCTCATTAAAAATATTTCTATTATACACAACAATGAAAGTGTCTTTAGTCTCAAAAATGACATGTTATGAATTTGCTAATCAAACAGATGTGATACATAATCCAATTAATCAAATACCAAAATGTGACAGTCATGAAAACCATTTCATTAGCACACATCTATAAGAAACTGGGATCCACTTTGTCCTAAAGTCACCACTCATAACAACACTAATCTGGTAACTTAGACTCAGTACTTCCTTCTGTCTCTATGTGACCCTCAACCACAGGCTCAGATATGATTCATTTTCAGAGGATCAATCCTGACAAGTAGTTAAGGAGCACTGATCTAAAATTCTCTCCATACCAATTCATGATATCAAAGTAATACTTGATCCCATTCTGAAAATTATACCAGTATCTGTTCGCTGAGTGTCAACACCTACTTTGGAAGCTCCCATATGCTCTGCTATAAAGAATAGTACCACCTTCCTTTTTCACAACTTCAAAGAACTGAAGTCCATTCTGGTAGGTAATACTACTACTTACTGCAAAAATTCCCCACTGCTGAATATGTGTGCATACTATTAGCACTTACCCATATGTATCCCAATGCCCCTGTAATATTCTAAGTTTAACTTCTGCTCTTTTGGAACAAAAGCCAATGCTTCTGCCATATGTAAATCACTATGACCAGAGGTAAAGCTAGATGTTCAGCTTTATAAAATAAAACCAGAGTTTAATATCTCTCAGGGGATCCAATCTCCTAAAAAGTAAATTTGGCATAGTGGTTAAAATGTCAGACAGGTTGCCTTCATTCCATATGGGAGTGCCTGGGTTCAAGATCAGACTCTGTTTCCAATTCAAGGATTCCTGCTAATGTGAACCTGGAAGGCAGCAGGTGATGGCTCAAATAGCTGCATCCCTGCCACACACATGGAAGACCTGGATTGAGTCCGGGCTCCTGGCTTTGGCCTGGCCCAGCCCCAGTTCTTATGGGAATTTACAGAGTGAACCAGCAGATGAGTGATTGCTCTTTCTCTCTCTCTCTCTCTCTCTCTCTCTGTTTCTCAAACAAATAAATTTTAAAAATCAAAGTCAATGAAAAGAAAAGGCATATACCAAAGGATTTCCCATTATATCTTGCTCACTTATGCTGCAATCAAGCTGAAACTGTTTCTCAGACTTTTTTTTCCAGGCAGAGTTAGACAGTGAGAGAGCTAGAGAGAGAGAGAGAGGAATTCCTTTTTCTTTTGGTTCACCCCAAAAGTGGCCACTACAGCCAGTGCATTGCGGCCAGCACGCTGCGCAGATCAGAAGCCAGGAGCCAGGTGCTTCCTCCTGGTCTCCCATGTGGGTGCAGGGCCCAAGGACCTGAGCCATCCTCCACTGCACTCCCGGGCCACAGCAGAGAGCTGGACTGGAAGAGGGGCAACTGGGACAGAATCCGGCGCTCCAACAGGTACTAGAACCTGGTGTGCCGGTGCTACAGGCGGAGGATTAGCCTAGTAAGCCACAGCGCCAGCCTCTCATACTTTTAATATATTTATGATTCTCATTCCTATACCTGAATCAGTAGCAAAACTCCCAGATGTCCCCCTCCCTTAAAGTTTAGCACAAGGCATATTTCTTGCTTGCCAGTGACTAAAAGAGTAATGATCACCAATTAAGATGTACAAGGACCTGTTCTATACTAAAGAATACCAAAAATACATGACAATTGAATTCTTTAAGGGATGTAGGATTTTTGTTACAAAGTTGTAATTGGAACTGGCAAGACCTGACTTAGGTTTACAGATTAGTTAATATTATTATAGAATGCTAATCACCTGCTTTTGAGAACTGCATCGGAGAAGAGAATCATGTGTTAGTCTGGGCAATAACGCACAGACTGGGGAACTTAAACAACAGAAATCTCCTACTCATGATCCTGTCAGCTGGAGATTACCAGGTTCTGATGAGATTTCTCTGGGCATACAGATGGCTGCCTTCTAGCTAAGTCTCCACGTGGCAGTAATAGAGCAAGCTCTCTGGGGGCTTTTTAAAAGTTTTAAAAAAACTGTTGAAATCCTTACTTAATGCATACTAAACTGATCTTCTGTAAAAAAAAAAAAAAAAAGAAATTATCAATTCCCAACTTGACTCTTACTGGGATTAAACATGACAATAGGTCTGCTCTGATTTCATCATCATTTAAAAAAAATCATCTATTATTTTTCACTTTATGTTTCTGTGTGGGAGCAAACTGTTGAAATCCATACTTAGTGTATACTAAGCTGATCTTCTGTATATTAAGATAATCGAAAATGAATCTTGATGTGAATGGAAGGGGAGAGGGAGTGGGAAAGGGGAGGGTTGTGGGTGGGAAGGACGGTATGGGGGGGAAGCCATTGTAATCCATAAGTCGTACTTTGGAAATTTATATTCATTAAATAAAAGTTTAAAAAAAAATAATAAATCATTGACAAGAAAAAAAAATAAAAAAAATAAAATCAAACACATTATTTCCCATTCAAAAAAAAATTAATAAAAAGGGAACAAATTTCATGTATTTAATATATATAGTTTTAAGAGCACAATGATATTCCCACCCTACCCTCCCTCACTCCCACCCTCCCTCCTTTTTCTTATTTTTTTCTTTTAATTTTTACAATGTCATATTCCCAAATTTTTTTATAATCGCAAGCTTGATCCTCTACTAAATAAAGGATTCAACAAGCAGTAAGTAGAAAAATCTCTGTTCCTCGAGAGTATAGACAAGGGCTATAAATAATAATCAAGTGATGGCCCTGCTCACAACTTCATCTGACCCTGATCACTCCCAAATGCCTCATCTCCAAACACCATCACACTCGGGGGCAGAGCTACAACATAGGACTTTTGGAGGAATATTATCCAGTCCATAGTAATACCTTTGTCAAAAATACTTACATAGGCACTTACATAGACTCATACAGGGAAGGACGAAGAGAAGGCAACGGGAAAAGATAGAGGTTTCAAAAAGAAAGCAAATATTATTATTTTCGGATCCTCAGTGTGAGGTGTATGAGAATTCGTGGAATTATTTCTATCTTCTGTACGTCTGAAATTGTGTCACAACTTAAAAAACTTAAAAGAAAAAAGTCAGCTCACTGCTGTCCTCTGATCATATCTCTACACAGACATCATTAAAAATTCTTAGAGATGATAATAGTAATGCTGGCAAATACATAATTGTCAAATCAGACAGTTAGGTGCTCCAAAAAAATCTTCCAAGAAACATCAATAATGATGTTATTTTCCACTGGCTGGTCCTTAAAGTTCATTTTCCATATCCAGAAGTATCCTCCAAGAGAGGAAGTATGGTATAGCACGTCGATAATTTCACATAAAATGCTATTTTGAATATAAAAGACTTATTGATTACTATATCTATCTCACTGTTAGTACCAAATAATAATAATAAGCAGAAACTCTGCATGTTCTCAGAAAAGAATGTTTCATTTTCTCATAAAAAAAGAACAGATTATACATTACAGTATAGAAATAGAAACAAAGATCACCACATGTTATGAATCTCTTTTTTCCCACTCTATCTCACTTTTCTTCCTCCATGATTTTCTCAGTATGTAGTAACTTAACCTTAAAGGCTGCTAGTATACACTGACTGAACTCACTAGCCAATATTTATAGACATTAAATATCCCTAAACAAACACAATAAATATAGATATCAAATATCCCTAATTTTGGCCGGTGCTGCGGCTCACTAGGCTAATTCTCCACCTGCGGCTCCGGCACCCTGGGTTCTATCCCGGTTGCTCCTCTTCCAGTCCAGCTCTCTGCTGTGGCTCAGGAAGGCAGTGGAGGATGGCCCAGGTCCTTGGGCCCTGCACCCGCATGGGAGACCAGGAGAAAGCACCTGGCTCCTGGTTTCGGATCGGCGCAGTGCGCTGGCCACAACACGCCGGCCATAGTGGCCATTTGGAGGGTGAACCAATGGAAGAAAGACCTTTCTCTCTGTCTCTCTCTCACAGTCTAACTCTGCCTGTTAAAAAAAGTATATCCCTAATTTTATAATATCATGTAACTCCTTCATAAGAGTCATATTCATATTAAATTTAAGAAGCGATTTATTTAACCATGAGGACTAGGCCTAACAATGAAAAATACATTCTTATAAACTAAAACACTATTTTATTAGAAATATAAAAGATATTACAGTCATTAATACTAGCTGACATCTTCCCCCAGAAAGCTTTTATCTAAGGTATACAAACTTCATGTATTACATAAATACAGCTTTGGGAACACAGTGATTCTTCCCACCCTACTTGCACTTCCATACTCCTTCCTCCTCCCTCTCCTATTCCCATTCTTACATTTTACTAAGATCTATTATCTATTAACTTTTATGCATAAGTAAAGAGTTTAAAAAATACTATGAAAAAAGAAAAAAACCTGCTCAACAATTGAGACAAGGGCCGTTCAAAGTCATCACATCTCAAAGTGTCAATTTCAGTTCTCTAGATTATCTTTTAGGTAATTAGTTGCCACAGAACAGGGAGAACATATGGTATTTGTCCTTTTGGGACTGACTTAATTCACTAAGTATAGTGGTTTCCAGTTGCATCCATTTTATTGCAAATGACAATATTTCATTTTTAATGCTGTATAGTATTCCATGGAGTACATATCCCATAATTTCTTTATCCAGTCTTCAGCTGACAAGCATTTGGATTGATCTCATATCTTAGGTATTATGAATTCAGCTGCACTAAACATGGGGTTACAGATAACTCTTTGATATACTGATTTCGTTTCTTTTGGGTAAATTCCCAGGTATGAGATGTCTGGGTCACATGGTAGGTCTATATTCAGATTTCTGAGGTATCTCCATCCTGTCTTCCACAGTGGCTGTACCAGTTCACATTCCCACCAACAGTTGATTAGGGTTACCTTTTCCCCACGTCCTCATCAGCATTTGTTGTTTGTTGATTTTTTAATGTTATTCTAATGGGAGTGAGGCAAAACCTCAATGTGGTTTTGACTTGTATTTCCCTGATGGCTAGTTATCCTGAGCATTTCCCCAATGTTTTCTAATAATTTGATGGTATCGGGTCATAGATTTAGGTCTTTGATCAATTTTGAGTGGATTGTTGTGTTAGGTGTAAAGTAGGGGTCTTGCTTCATACTTCTGCATACATACTTCTGAGATACAGTTTTCCCAGCACCATTTGTTGAAGAGGCCCTCTCTGCTCCAGGGATTGATGTTAGCTCCTTTGTCAAAGATAAGTTGGTTGTAGATGTGTGGGTTGATTTCTGCAGCTTCTATTCTGTTCCATTGGTCTATCCATCTGTCAAGTGCTCATGTACTAAGACATTTGCCACAGTATCTTTGCTCTTTAATTAATAAACAAATTATCAAAGTGGTTAAATTATTCGTTCAAGAATGTCAAGAAACAGAGCAACCATCAAACATATGTCTAAATATATATACAAAAAAAAGTCTAAATATATATACAAAAAACATAACCCCTGAACTCTTTTCATTATGTTTTCCAAACCTGCTCTAGAAAGAGTATATGTTAAGGTTAGAAAAGGGCTCCATAGTCTAATAAATCTAAAAAGTATTGAGCTGAACACAATCAATTTTTATTAGAAGGTAACATAGTCTTTAATATGCTAATATGTATTTTGAATCCAAAGAGGAAGATGGTTTATGACAACACTAAAATTATCATTTTAGAGTACCTATGTGGGTGTCCCACAAGTAATAAAAAGCTACACTACACTATATTATCCAATAAAACAACAAAGATTCCAGTTATGTTCATCAATGCCAAGAGAAAGGCTCGAGTATACATTATACAATGAAAGCAATGAACAAAGAGAATTTCTAGCTTACCCGTGTGCATCCTGGACCATCCATCTCTTTCACAGTCTCTGCTAGGAGATCCGAATAAAGTGTCAGCCCTAGGACTTGGGGGATCAACCTAAAGGAAGCAGGATTTCACCATGAAAAAGAGCTTATCCATTCTCAGCCTTTCAATCTTATGGTACTAGGAACATAGAGTACAACAGACATCATTTTAACCTGAGTGTCCATATGGGGCAGTCATGTTCCAAAGTCCATGTAGTCAAGTATTTTGCATTCATTTTTAAATAAAATTGAAATTAGTCTCCAGAAACTTTTTTTTTTCTCCAGAAACTTTTAATTGCATATTTGTACCTACTTTAAAACAAACATCTTCGGGGCCGGTGCTGAGGCATAGCAGGTAAAGCTGCCGCCCGCAGTACCAGCATCCCATATGGGCGCAGTTCAAGTCCCTGCTGCTCCACTTCCAGTCCAGCTCTCTGCTAAGGCCTGGGAAAGCAGCAGAAGATGACCCAAGTGCTTGGGCCCCTGTACCCACATGGGAGATCCAGATGGATTCTGGGATCCTGGCTTTGGCCAGGATCAGCCCTGGCCATTGCAGCCATTTGAGGACCAAACTAGTGGATGGAAATTGATCTCTCAGTCTCTATCTCACTCCTCTTCAAATAAATAATTACATCTTTAAAAAGGAGATAAAAGGAAATCAAGTCTAGCCATTTGCTACTTATCTCTTTAGCATGAATACTTTGAACTCAAACCCTTTACTTGGCTTTGTGTTTAGAGCCTAGCTTGCTGAGTGTTTTATAGATAATAATAATTGAATTTTTTAAACAAAAATACAAGTTAGAATGATAAAACATGGAGAAATAGGGTCTCACTAATGAGTACAGTGTTTTTATTTAGGGAGACAAAAGCTCTAGAGCATATACTGAACATTCTAAATGCCACTGAATTTTACAATTTAAAATGGTTCAGGGTGGGCATTTGGCCTAGTGGTTAAGACCCTGGGTGAGACACACATGGTCCCATATCATTGTACCTCTCTCTCTGCACTCAAACAAACTTAAAGAAAATATGGTTCAAATAGGGAATTACATGTTATGTGTATTTTATCACAATAGAAAAAGAAAATATCCTATTCTGCATAAATGAAAATCAAAAAGGTTTTTTAATCCTTTTAGGATGGTTGTGCTAGTTTGTCCCAATGTATGCTAACTGACTTCTTATTTTTTTTTATTTTTTTTTAATTTTTAATTTTTTGACAGGCAGAGTGGACAGTGAGAGAGAGACAGAGAGAAAGGTCTTCCTTTTGCCTTGGTTCACCCTCCAATGGCTGCCGCGGCCGGTGTGCTGCGGCCGGCGCACCACGCTGATCCGATGGCAGGAGCCAGGTGCTTCTCCTGGTCTCCCATGGGGTGCAGGGCCCAAGGACTTGGGCCATCCTCCACTGCACTCCCTGGCCACAGCAGAGAGCTGGCCTGGAAGGGGGCAACCGGGACAGAATCCGGTGCCCCGACCGGGACTAGAACCCGGTGTGCCAGCGCCGCAAGGTGGAGGATTAGCCTAGTGAGCCGCGGCACCGGCCTGCTAACTGACTTGTTTCTTATGCTTTAAGATTATTTTTCATAGCATGTGCTATTTGTCTTTCTTAACAGTGTTAACATTTTCCATGCACATGTATCAAGTTAAAATGTGTTTGGCTACCAATTTGCTAATTGCTTTTAAAACTATGAATGGGAGGTGTGGGTGAGGGAAATCCTGTTTATATATACAATTGGAAAAATACAATTTGCTATTCAATAAGCAATTTTATAAGTATTCAAATTTAGAAGTTTTGTTTACTGAAATCTGAGGGGAAGGCCACTTAAAACTTCAAAGTTTACACTAAGCAATGATAAAATTATTCCATTTGGAACACTGAAATGGAAGGTAATAATAAAACAAAAATTTTAAGAACAGTCATTGTTGCAAATAATTTTATGTGGCTAACTTCCATAATATTTGCTTATCCTTGTATTTGGCATTTTAATTAAAATGCTACTATTCCTTTAGAATATATTATATACTTTTTAAATTTAATTTGCAATTGTGGGCAGACATAAAAATTAAAGGATCCTAAAACTTCCATCAAGCATCTAATTAAAAGCATCTGGATTATCACTCAGCAACAAAAAAATGTAGACAGTTTCTATAAAAGAAAAACATAATCACAATAACCTCAATAAAATATTACCAATTGAAAGTATCCATTACACTATAAATTTTCTTCCTATAATAAAAACTACCACTTTAAGTTAAAAGAATACAGGATTCATACTCAAAACACAAAGGTCAGGGTGGACGTTTTGGCAAAGCAGCTGAAGCCACTGTTTGGCATGCCTGTATGCAATAATTGGAGTGCCTGGGATCAAGTCTGGTCTTTGCCTCCAATGTAGCTTCCTGCTAATGTACCTGGGAGGCAGCAGATGATGGTCCAAGCACTCACATTCCTGCCACACACATGTGAGACCAAGATGGAGTTTCTGGATCCTATCTTCAGAGTAGAGGGCATTTGGCGGATGAACCAGGAGACGGAAGATACCTCTATCTGTGTGTGTGTGTGTTTCTCCCTATCACTCTGCCTTTCAAATTAACTAATTAATCATTAAAAAACATAAAGATGGAATGAAATGCTGCTTTAAGGGATACAAACTGTTTTGAAAAGTATCATAAAGAAAATCTGAACTTTCAGATTGTTATACTGGGACAGCTGTAAGACACCCAAAGGGGCATGCTTACATGTTGGACTCCCTTGTTTGAGAATTTAGAAAACATGATTGACAGACATTTGAGTTAGGAGTTTCTTTTATAGATAACCCAAAAAGTTGTTTCTTATCTTGAGATTCAATATTAATACATTGTATCTGTATCTGTAGATAGAATGATCTTAAAATGTACCTTTAGTAATTTTTATTAGTTTGAAAGCTTTTGGTAAAGAATTGCTTTACTTTTTTAAGATGAACAAAGTTCATGTATTCCATATACACAGACTTAGAAACATAGTGATACTTCCCACCCTACTCTCCCACCCATGCAGCGACACTGAAGAATTGCTTTTAAGGTTAAAAAAAAAAAAAAGCTTCATGTGATTTAATGAAACTATGAAGATTCTGAGTAGGTTCCTTATTAAATAGCCCTTAAATTTAGTCAAAATCTATTTGGCTATCATATAGACACAAGACTCTAAATTTAAACTTTACCAAATCTGACTTCTGTAAAGAAAGATCAGGACTGTGCCACCCTGAAGTTAACTCTCTTCACTTTGAAAGCCCTTCCTATAACCTATCAGATAATGATTTGCTTCAAAAGGCCATTATACAAAGCTTACCCAAAGGACATAATTTCAAAGGAAACCTACTTTCCATTAAACTTTTTTTTTAAAAGGCTGAGGGTCTTCCTTTTCATAAAGAACACCTGGTTCTCTTTTAAAATCCTATCCTGCCATTTTAGTACTAATGTCAATTACAACCAAGTTCAATCTGAGGAATTATTACACTGTCCACTGTAAGAGAAGAAAAGAAATGGGTACTTAGAGGATTTAACATGGCATTCACAATGTAGCTTGATCTCTGCAGGTTTTAAGACTGAAAAAGCATGTTCTTTGATTTCTAATTTCCCATTTTAGATTGCTAGGCTAACAGTTCAAGAAAGAAAATCATTAATATAAACCAAAAGTTGAAAGATACGTCAGAATAATATTTTAGTGGATTTCATCATTTCCAAATGGAAAATTCATAAGACAGCACGTACATGTCTAATCACAAATGGAGGCTTATCTGTTTCTTTTTTGAACTCATAAGGTCCCAGATTTAAATGCGCCAGCCGCCGCCTGGTGTCTTCAGAAAGCTCACACATGCGTCTTTTTGTGTAGGGAGATGGAGAGTGTGACTTTGAAGAAATTGTGGGCTGTTCGTAGTTTTTTGCATTTATGCAGTATTTATTTCTCTCAGGTGACTTGGATTTCTTCTTCTGTGATCTTGATGTTCTGCTTTGCAGTCTGCCGTGTGACTTTTCAACTGGAGCTGAATGGTAAACGAATTTATCCTAAACATAAAAAATAAAAATTAACTTGGACAGATTTTTTAAAATCCTAGATAGAGGACGAAGAAACTTTTAGAAGTAATCTAATATACATAAAATCTATTCAAGCCAACTACATGATCTTTCCTATCTCTGCTGATCCTAGAGAAAATCAAATCCACATTCTCCTAGGTAACTTTTGTATACTAATTAATAAGGATATTATATCAAACTTCCTTCTTAAGTCTAACAAGGGCTTTATGAAAATTAAAGCCCAATATTTAATCATTTGAAAATTCCAAATTTCAAAGTCAGAAATGTATTATTTTTAATACTAAAAATTAATATACATATTGGTTCATTATATTTAATAATTGGCTTTTATAAATTAGGAGGACTATGTATGGTAGTGTTAAAAATATATCTCTAGCAGGCAGCAGTGGCGGTGGGGCCATTTGGGCTGCTTCTCTGGCTTGGTCTCCTTCGGTGTTTGGCGGTTCGGCTTAGGCAGGTGCCATGGGCAAGCGGGACAATGGGGTGGCCTATATGAATCCAATAGCAATGGCCAGATCAAGGGGTCCAATCCAGTCTTCAGGGCCAACAATCCAGGATTATCTGAAGTGGCCAAGACCTACCTGGGAAGAAGTAAAAGAGCAACTAGAAAAGAAAAAGAAAGGCTCCAAGGCTTTGGCTGAAATTGAAGAAAAAAATGAATGAGAACTAGAAGAAAGAACTAGAAAAACACAGAGAGAAATTATTAAGTGGAAGTGAAAGTTCATCTAAAAATAGAGAAAAAAAAAAGAAAAGAAGAAATCTGGTAGGTATTCATCTTTTTCATCAAGCTCTGATTCTTCCAGCAGTTCTGGGCACTCTGAAGATGATAAGAAACAAGGAAAAAAGAGAAAGAAGAACCATTCACATAAATCTTCCGAAAGCTCCACATCAGAAACTGAATCAGACAGTAAGGACAGTTTAAAAAAGAAAAAGAAATCAAAGGATGCAATGGAGAAAGAAAAGGACATTAAAGGACTCAGCAAAAAAAGAAAGATGTATCCTGAAGATAAGCCTTTGTCAGCTGAATCCTTATCAGAATCAGATTACAATGAGGAGGTACATGCCAAAAAGAAGAAAAGCAGTGAAGAACGAGAAAAAGCAACAGAAAAACAAAACAAAAAGAAGTATAAGAAACACAGTAAGAAGAAAAAGAAGGCTGCAAGTTCAAGTCTTGACTCGCCTTAACATTAAGAAAAATCAGGATCCCTTACAAAGAAAGTGCAATGTGTAAGGAAATTTCAACTGTGAAAACTATGGCATAGTTAACTAAAATGCATGAATTTTCTTGTTTTTAGAATTATTCCTGCAGTAGCCACTCAGATGCCACTGTATGAAAGGGCTGTGATTGTTGCCTGCTGCCTGACACCTCTTTTCTCTCTTCCAGTGCTTGGTAACTCTGTGAGATAAGACACTGCACTCCTACCTAGTGGTTAAGATACTTGGGAATGAAGCTAACAGTTTTGACTAGAACTATCTAGTAATAATAAATCAACAGAAACACTCCGATACATCTGTAAGATGTAATCAGAAATGACCAGATGATTCTAGTTAAAACTTTTAAAGTAGGGATTCCATTGATATGCCAGAATCCTTACTCTGTAGATAAGTGTATTTTAATTTTGCCCCTTGTATACTTTTATTGACTTGGGGAAGGAGCTTTTAGGGTCAGGAGGGAGGATTGCTATCTCTTTAGCTAGCAGAATAGCGTGCCTTTGGTCCTCCACATCCTCTTTCTGTGGACACAGCAGCCATGCTTCATGGGGCAATCAGAGCTGTGGACAGCACTCTTGCTCTTTGCTGAGCTCATCCTGGGACTCTGTTGTAGGCTGCTTTGAGTGAGCCAGAGAAACAGGCCCTTTGCAGCATGAGAAAGCCTCCAAGTCTCTGGGATTTACCTCCACTTGAATAATAACTGAATATTTTTAGCATTAAAATGAATGTCATTTGAATTAATTTTGACTTCACTTTGGCTTTGGAAAGGAAGCATTTCAAGTAGACACTGGTACTTTTTTAACTTGACAGCTAAAGATTCTAAAATGCATGTTTTATATTGTTAAGTTTTAACCAGTCAGGAAAATTTTATGTAACCAGTAATAGTTACTTATTTTTTCTACAAATTTCATTTAGGCTGCAATGTGTAGCTTTTGTTAACTCTTTACTCTTGCTTTCTTAAATTAATTACTATGTTTAATGGCATACATGCCAAGATATTTAGCATGTACAAAGCAGGATTTCCTTTTTTTTTAAACAGCTTCATATTGAAGCTGAGACTTAACCGTAAACAAGTTGAGTGGCAGGCTGGTATGCTGTTGTCTTGTTACATAAAGCTATTGCCAGAATCTTAGTAAATATAAAGTTTTAAAAGTTTGTTGTCATTGTATATTAATAACATATTATGACAAGTTAAATTTAAGTGAGAATTACATTACTGTTCTTCCTGTGTCATATCTCCTGCTGAATTGTTTATTAGGAATGTTAAAAGGAATTATATATCATTTTTACTTTACAGTTTTTATATAATCAGGTAACATGAAATAAAACTTGATTTGTAATCCTGCCTGTTACAAAGGGTGTGCTGATTCTATTGGTACGTGCACAGAACAGTTTGACACAAGAGGCTGAATAAATAGCTATTTTACCTATAAAAAATACATCTCTAGTTGATTATGAAATTTTTATAGGGAAAATAATAAAAAATAAGTTTCATTCTATAATTACATATGTACAGTATGATAATTTGAACACATACACATTTTAATGTTATGTATTACTTAGATTATACAAGGTGAATAGCATTTTAAATTCCCTTCAAAGTTATAACTTTACAATTAAATGACAGATAATCATATGATTTTAATTCTAGTTCCACATCTTTATAAAAGTAAAAACATAAAATATTTTATAAATTTAATTTAATAACTTGTATTTCATCTTCTAGTAAAAAGTTGTTAGTAGTATAAAATTCTTGATGTTATGAAACAAATTTGGGGACTGGCACTGGGTCATAGCAGATAAAGCTGCTGCCTGCAGTGCCTGCAGTCCATATCGGCTCTGGTTCGAGTCCCAGCTGCTCCACTTCCAGTCCAGCTCTCTGCTAAGGCCTGGGAAAGAAGATGGTCCAAGTCCTTGGGTCCCTGCATCCACGTGGGAGACTCGGAAGACGTTCCTGGCTCTTGGCTGCGGATCGGCGCAGCTCTGGCCATTGCAGCCATTTGGGAAGTGAACCAGCGGATGGGAGACCTCTCTCTCTTTCTCTCTCTCTCTCTCTCTGCCTCTGCCTCTGCCTCTCTGTAACTCTGCCCTTCAAATAAGTAAATCTTAAAAAAAAATTTTGACATTTCTAATTTTGTTGTGTTATTAGGATAACATTTTTTTTAACTTTTATTTAATGAATATAAATTTCCAAAGTACGATTTATGGATTACAATGGCTTCCCCCCCATACCGTCCCTCCCACCCACAACCCTCCCCTTTCCCACTCCCTCTCCCCTTCCATTCACATCAAGATTCATTTTCGATTATCTTAATATACAGAAGATCAGCTTAGTATACAGTAAGTAAGGATTTCAACAGTTTGCTCCCACACAGAAACATAAAGTGAAAAATAATAGATGATTTTTTTTAAATGATGATGAAATCAGATCAGACCTATTGTCATGTTTAATCCCAGTGAGAGTCAAGTTGGGAGTTGATAATTTCTTTTTTTTTTTTTTTACAGAGGATCAGTTTAGTATGCATTAAGTAAAGATTTCAACAGTTTGCACCCCCATAGAAACACAAAGTGAAATATATTGTTTGAGTACTCGTTATAGCATTAAATCTCAATGCATAGCACATTAAGGACAGAGATCCTACATGAGGAGTAAGTGCACAGTGACTCCTGTTGTTGACTTTACCAATTGACACTCCTGTCTATGGCATCAGTAATCTCCCTATGCTCCAGTCATGAGTTTCCAAGGCTATGGAAGCCCTCTGAGTTCTCCGATTCTTATCTTGTTTAGACAAGGTCATAGTCAAAGTGGAGGTTCTCTCCTCCCTTCAGAGAAAGGTACCTCCTTCTTTGAAGACCTGTTCTTTCCACTGGGATCTCACTCACAGAGATCTTTTGCCAGAGTGTCTTGACTTTCCATGCCTGAAATACTCTCATGGGCTTTTCAGCCAGATCACCCCGGTTAGAATGGCTCACATGCAGAAATCTACCAACAACAGATGCTGGCGAGGATGTGGGGAAAAAGGGACACTAACCCACTGTTGGTGGGAATGCAAACTGGTCAAGCCACTATGGAAGTCAGTCTGGAGATTCCTCAGAAACCTGAAGATAACCCTACCATTTGACCCAGCCATCCCACTCCTTGGAATTTACCCAACGGAATTTAAATTGGCAAACAAAAAAGCGGTCTGCACCCTAAAGTTTATTGCAGCTCAATTCACAATAGCTAAGACCTGGAACCAACCTAAATGCCCATCAACGGTAGACTGGATAAAGAAATTATGGGATATGTACTCTTTAG
This sequence comes from Oryctolagus cuniculus, assembly GCF_051225735.1. NCBI lineage: Eukaryota > Metazoa > Chordata > Mammalia > Lagomorpha > Leporidae > Oryctolagus > Oryctolagus cuniculus. The sequence goes on along the minus strand of NC_142873.1, from coordinate 125,176,496 downwards.
AATACTATACCGCAGTAAGAAACAACGAAATCCAGTCATTTGCAACAAAATGGAGGAATCTGGAACACATCATGCTGAGTGAAATAAGCCAGTCCCAAAGGGACAAATACCATATGTTCTCCCTGATCGGTGACAACTGACTGAACACCAAAAAGGAAACCTGTTGAAGTGAAATGGACACTATGGGAAACGGTGACTTGATCAGCATAGCCCTGACTGTTAATGAACAACTTAATACATTATCCCTCTTAGTAGTTTTTTTGTCTGTTCTACTTAATATGACTGGTTTAATTCTGTAATTAATACACAGTTATTCTTAAGTATTGAAAATTAACTGAAATGTGATCCTTGTTAAACATAAGAGTGGGAATAAGAGAGGGAAGAGATGTATAATTTGGGACATGCTCAAGCTGACTTGCCCCAAATGGTAGAGTTAGAAACATACCAGGGGATTCCAATTCAATCCCATCAAGGTGGCATGTACCAATGCCATCTCACTATTCCAAGTGATCAATTTCAGTTCACAATTGATCATAATGAAAGGACTAAGAGTCAAAGGGAGCACATAAACATGTCTAGTACCTGCTAACACTAACTGATAGAATAAATAAAGGGGAGAGTGATCCAACATGGGAAGTGAGATACTCAGCAGACTCATAGAATGGCAGATGTCCTAAATAGCACTCTGGCCTCAGAATCAGCCCTAGGATAACATTTTATTCAAATAGTTTTGCCTTAATAGATTATAAGTAGAAAGATTTCTTCATATACCATGTAGAATTATAAGAAGTTTTCAATTACAGAATATGGATGGTTCAGAATCTCTTTCTTCATAACACAATTTTAAAACCACAAATTCTACTGCCTTTCTCACTTTCTCAACTCCCCCCTTTATTTGCTAAGGGTATCTGAGTATATAAAATACAAATGTGAAAAGAACACGGAAGAGTCAAATTTTCTACAAAGTAGATATACAAGGACATAAAACATTTTCCAAATTGGAGAAGTAAGTCTATGAGTTTCCTACAGACCAGAAGCATCAGATGATTTCCTCGTTCTTTCTCCTATAGTTTGCAATATGCTCCTGGACCTTCTCCCACCTTGTTCAATGACCTCAAGTAATTAAGAATTTTTCTGTTTAATCGCATTCCATTCATCTCTGTGACATCACACTGACTCACAGAGGCAATGGATTTTAGCACTATAGCAAGGATCTTTGAGGTTTATTAAAGCATTCAAGAAATGAATCTTTCTAAAACCTTGGAATTAGAGTTTCTGTTTCTCAGCTCTGTCTTTTTCTACTGAATTTTGGGTTTCATCAGCATGCAGACCCATTACATCCATAAATCTGAAAATCCCAAGCTGATCAAACCCTCTTTTCCTCATCCTACTTAGTTTACTCACTGAATCTCTTACTTGCTCTTAACACCCTCAGTCCTACGCCTCTTTCCTCCAATCTTCTACGTATTTTAGTATCGCTTACTTACAGACCCAGCTGAACTGAATGATAATCATCCATTTCAACAATGCTGCAGAGTTCTTTCTTCTATATTCACCTCAGATTATGCCAAACATTAAGTAACTAACCCCATCTTCTTTCTTAAAGTTATGAGGGTTGTATACTGCTAGTGGAAGTTATAAGATGCACAGTATGTACTAGAAATACATGTCAACTCTACTCATTCCTAAATACAATCTGTCCATGCCTGACAAAGCTTACAATAGTGGCCTTGTTGTACTACTTTAAAATGGCTGCCATAACTTCCCTTTGTGAACACACACACACACACACACACATAGAGCAATTTCTCCCACAGTGACTCTGAGTTGGATATGTGACTATCTTTGGTCAAGAGGACACTAGCACATGTGCCACAAGGACAGACTTGAACAATGCTTGACCTCTCCTAACCTGAAAACATTCTCTTATCATGTGAATGAGCCACAGTTACTGTCCGGATACAGGGTGAGAGGCTCCTGATCATTGCCCTGAGTGAAAAAAACAAGCAAACAAACAAAAAAAAACAAACAAAAAAAAAACAACAAAAAAACACCTTTATTACCAGAAATGGAAGGTCCAGCACTGGCCAAAATGACTGCCAGCTGCCAGACATATGAGTCAAACTATTTTAGATCACTCAGCCCTAGCCAGCTGGTCAATAGCAGAAGAATCACTCAGCAGATCAACAGAACCGGGAGAAATAATAAGCGGTTTAAAGTCACTGAATCAGTGAGGTTTATCATACAGCAAGAGCTGCACAGTGGAGCAGACTAACACATTAATAAAGTCATTACTGATATTTAACTAGTCAACAATAAATCTCCCTTTAAGAAAAAAGAATAACTGAGGGGCTGGAGCTGTGGTGTAGCAGGTAAAGCCACTACCTACAGTGCCAGCATCCCATATGGGCATCAGTTCAAGACCCAGCTGCTCCACTTCCAATCTAACTCTCTGCTATGGCCCGACAAAGCAGTAGAAGTTGGGTCCCCTGCACCCACATGGGAGACCCAGAGGAGGCTCCTGGCTTCAGATCCTCACAGCTCCAGCCATTGCGGCCAATGGGGGAGTAAACCAGAGGATGGAAGACCTCCCTCTCTCTCTGTGCCTCTCCTCTCTGTGTAACTCTTTCAAATAAATAAATAAATCTTAAAAAAAAAAAGAAATAGAACTGAGTAGACAGAAAAACAGTTTCATCCAGAAAAAAAAATCAAAATAATATGTTTAATTTTCAGCCCATTTAATTAGGGACAAAACATCCAATCTGAAAATATGAAAAGGATTAAAGGGCACTATAATTATCTGGAAATCTAAATAATTTTATAACTCTTTCCAAAACTTAACGTTTATCTTATTTTTTTCTTTGAAACAGAAAATGATACTTTATAGCCATTAAAATTTTAATTGAATCTAATATTCCCTTGGAGAAATAAGTGGAAATATCAACTTAAAATCAAATTGTGTTACCATTCCGTGTTTTATCTAGAAGTGACTGTTTCTATGGCTGAATAATCGTTCACCGTTTTCTGCCCTATTTTCTTTACACATTCTCCATTAATAAACATCTAGCTTGACTTCCTGTCCCAGCCTTTGTGACTGGTGCTGCATTCGCGTGCTGCACAGCAGGGTAGGGTGACCACAAAGCACAGTGATGTTTCATATACTCTACAAGAACTGGCTCAAGACACAAAGAATAAGAAAATGGAAAAGCTAGTTGCCTGATCTGATCTGTTTATGCTAGGTAAATGTGTTGAAATATTGTATTATCCACATAAAAATATACAAGTATCACATTAATAAAAAGTTTAAAAATGTCTTTTAATTTTAAGTGAATATTTTGTTGAGCCCCCTGATAACCGTTCCACTTTGTGTTTCAACAATTATCTTCTGTACCTCCCCAGTCATCTTAATTTTCTAATATAGCCTTAGATAGAACTGTAAATTCATCAGTTATATTTCATATTCCAGTCATGAGGAATACATTCTTATTCAGTCTTTACAGCAGTCTTATGAGGAACATGAACTCTAAGCTACAGGTCTGTTTCTAATGTATATTTTATTTATTTTAAATATATTTTCTTAAATACTGATTGACACCAAAAGTCTATTCTCTCACATCACTGTTCAAAAAAAAATCAAACGACAAACACTGAAATTCCAAATCAGGGATAAAAAAAAGTCTTGCCAAAAATTTACAATGGAAAATGTTAGTTCCCAAGTATAATTTCACTATGCATGGGTGAAGGTTTTACATTCAGAAAAGGCTCTTCTACTGAGCTTCATACTTGGAATATATATGCACTTTTATGTGGGTATACTATATTTCAGACAAAACATAAAAAGAAAAAAAGACTAGAAGTCTTTTTTCAATCCATTAGAAGGGCATTCTCCAGTATGGAGATAAAAATTATCTCAGTCTGGGCAAAACATTTCTATACACAATGCATATCTCAAAAAGAAGTCAATAACATTATCTCCATGCTTGGCAAGCATAGATT